>NC_069502.1:246397764-246697764 GCF_027579735.1 Bombina bombina
GGAAGAGAAATAGAAAGAGAGGGGGAGAGACAAAAAGAGATAGAAAAGAGCTAAAGAGAGGGGAAAAGAGTACAAAATAGATGGCAAAGAGCAAAAGAGAGGGGAAAGAGCAAAATAGAGGGAAAAGAGAGAAAACAAGGGTGAATGGCATAATGGAATGCCCATAGACTATAATGGGGATACATTTAAAAGTGCTATAAAAGCTAAAATATCAGACATATCAAATAGATATTTACCTGATATGTTCCCCAGGTACAATAGCATATTCTGAAAGTGAGATTACCACAAATTATAGCTGTTTTCTATGGAATGACAAGGGTGAATGACAAAATGGATTGGAATGCCCATAGACTTTAATGGGATGTAAAATTAAAAGTGTTGAAGCAACAAAACTATGAGACATATCAAGTAGCTATTTACCAGTTATGTTCCACAGGTACAGTAGCATATTCTCAAGGTGAGATTATAGCTGTTTTCTATGGAATGACAAGGGTGAATGACAACATGGAATGCCCGTAGACTATAAAGGGATTACATTTAGAGCTATAGAAACACAAATATGAGACATATCAAGTAGCTATTTACCAGATATGTTCCCCAGGTACAGTATCATATTCTGAAAGTGAGATTATGTGAGAATATAGTGGCTTTCTATGGAATGACAAGGGTGAATGACAAAATGGAATTCCCATAGACTTTAATGGGATGCAAAATTAAAAGTGTTGAAGCAACAAAACTATGAGACATATCAACTAGATATTTACCAGATATGTTTCCCAGGTACAGTAGCATATTCTGAAAGTGAGATTAAGTGATATTATAGCTGTTTTCTATGGAATGACAAGGGTGAATGACAAAATGGAATGCTTATAGACTATAATAGGATTACATTTAGTGCTATAGAAACACAAATATGAGACATATCAAGTAGCTATTTGCCAGATATGTTCCCCAGGTACAGTAGCATATTCTGAAAGTGAGATTACATCAGATTATAGCTGCTTTCTATGGAATGACAAGAGTGAATGACAAAATGGAATACCCATAGACTATAATGGGATTACATTTAGTTCTATAGCAACAAAAATATGAGACATATGAAGTAGCTATTTACCAGATATGTTCCCCAGGTACAGTAGCATATTCTGAAAGTGAGATTACATGAGATTATAGTTGCTTTCTATGGAATGACAAGGGTGAATGACAAAATGGAATGCCCATAGACTATAATGGGATTACATTTAGTGCTATAGCAACAAAAATATGAGACATATGAAGTAGCTATTTAGCAGATATGTTCCCCAGGTACAGTAGCATATTCTGAAAGTGAGATTACATCAGATTATAGCTGCTTTCTATGGAATGACAAGGGTGAATGACTAAATGGAATGCCCAAAGACTATAATAGGATTACTTTTAGTGCTATAGAAACACAAATATGAGACATATCAAGTAGATATTTACCAGAAATGTTCCCCAGGTACAGCCCATAGACTATAATGGGATTACATTTAGTGCCATAGCAACAAAAATATGAGTCATATGAAGTAGCTATTTACCAGATATGTTCCCCAGGTATAGTAGCATATTCTGAAAGTGAGATTACATCAGATTATAGCTGCTTTCTATGGAATGACAAGGGCAAATGACAAAATGGAATGCCCATAGACTTTAATGGGATGTAAAATTAAAAGTGTTGAAGCAACAAAACTATGAGACATATCAACTAGATATTTACCAGATATGTTCCCCAGGTACAGTAGCATATTCTGAAAGTGAAATTACTTCAGATTATAGCTGTTTTCTATGGAATGACAAGGGTGAATAACATAATAGAATGCCCATAGACTATAATGGGATTGCATTTAGTGCCATAGCAACAAAAATATGAGTCATATGAAGTAGCTATTTACCAGATATGTTCCCCAGGTACAGTAGTATATTCTGAAAGTGAGATTACATGAGATTATAGTTGCTTTCTATGGAATGACAAGGGTGAATGACAAAATGGAACGCCCATAGACTATAATGGGATTACATTTAGTGCTTTAGCAACAAAAATATGAGACATATGAAGTAGCTATTTAGCAGATATGTTCCCCAGGTACAGTAGCATATTCTGAAAGTGAGATTACGTCAAATTATAGCTGTTTTCTATGGAATGAGAAGGGTGAATGACAAAATGGAATGCCCATAGACTTTAATGGGAGGTAAAATTAAAAGTGTTAAAGCAACAAAACTGAGACATATCAACTAGATATTTACCAGATATGTTCCACAGGTACAGTAGCATATTCTGAAAGTGAGATTAAGTGAGATTATAGCTGTTTTCTATGGAATGACAATGTTGAATGACAAACTGGAATGCCCATAGACTATAATGGGGTTACATTTAAAAGTGCTATAGAAACTAAACTATGATACATATCAAATAGATATTTACCAGATATGTTCCCCAGGTACAGTAGCATATTCTGAAAGTGAGATTACTTCAGATTATAGCTGCTTTCTATGGAATGACAAGGGTGAATGACAAAATAGAATGCCCATCCTGTTATATAAAAGGCCAAGTGTGTTTTTCCGAAGCTGTCATGCGCAGTAGAGACAGCTCGAGGACAAACACACCTGGCCTTACCTGACATGCTGTTTGCGGTGGTGTGGCAAAAGTGGGCGTGGTCGGGCGGGAGCATGGGCGTGGCCGGGAACGTTCGACGCGAGAGAGAGGGGAGAGAAATAGAAAGAGAGGGGGAGAGACAAAAAGAGATAGGAAAGAGCTAAAGAGAGGGGAATAGTAGAAGAGAGGGGGAAAGAGTACAAAATAGATGGCAAAGAGCAAAAGAGAGGGGAAAGAGCAAAATAGAGGGAAAAGAGAGAAAACAAGGGTGAATGGCATAATGGAATGCCCATAGACTATAATGGGGATACATTTAAAAGTGCTATAAAAGCTAAAATATCAGACATATCAAATAGATATTTACCTGATATGTTCCCCAGGTACAATAGCATATTCTGAAAGTGAGATTACGACAAATTATAGCTGTTTTCTATGGAATGACAAGGGTGAATGACAAAATGGATTGGAATGCCCATAGACTTTAATGGGATGTAAAATTAAAAGTGTTGAAGCAACAAAACTATGAGACATATCAAGTAGCTATTTACCAGTTATGTTCCACAGGTACAGTAGCATATTCTCAAGGTGAGATTAAGTGAGATTATAGCTGTTTTCTATGGAATGACAAGGGTGAATGACAACATGGAATGCCCGTAGACTATAAAGGGATTACATTTAGAGCTATAGAAACACAAAAATGAGACATATCAAGTAGCTATTTACCAGATATGTTCCCCAGGTACAGTATCATATTCTGAAAGTGAGATTATGTGAGAATATAGTGGCTTTCTATGGAATGACAAGGGTGAATGACAAAATGGAATTCCCATAGACTTTAATGGGATGTAAAATTAAAAGTGTTGAAGCAACAAAACTATGAGACATATCAACTAGATATTTACCAGATATGTTTCCCAGGTACAGTAGCATATTCTGAAAGTGAGATTAAGTGAGATTATAGCTGTTTTCTATGGAATGACAAGGGTGAATGACAAAATGGAATGCTTATAGACTATAATAGGATTACATTTAGTGCTATAGAAACACAAATATGAGACATATCAAGTAGCTATTTGCCAGATATGTTCCCCAGGTACAGTAGCATATTCTGAAAGTGAGATTACATCAGATTATAGCTGCTTTCTATGGAATGACAAGAGTGAATGACAAAATGGAATACCCATAGACTATAATGGGATTACATTTAGTTCTATAGCAACAAAAATATGAGACATATGAAGTAGCTATTTACCAGATATGTTCCCCAGGTACAGTAGCATATTCTGAAAGTGAGATTACATGAGATTATAGTTGCTTTCTATGGAATGACAAGGGTGAATGACAAAATGGAATGCCCATAGACTATAATGGGATTACATTTAGTGCTATAGCAACAAAAATATGAGACATATGAAGTAGCTATTTAGCAGATATGTTCCCCAGGTACAGTAGCATATTCTGAAAGTGAGATTACATCAGATTATAGCTGCTTTCTATGGAATGACAAGGGTGAATGACTAAATGGAATGCCCAAAGACTATAATAGGATTACTTTTAGTGCTATAGAAACACAAATATGAGACATATCAAGTAGATATTTACCAGAAATGTTCCCCAGGTACAGTAGCATATTCTGAAAGTGAGATTACGTCAGATTATAGCTGTTTTCTATGGAATGACAAGGGCAAATGACAAAATGGAATGCCCATAGACTTTAATGGGATGTAAAATTAAAAGTGTTGAAGCAACAAAACTATGAGACATATCAACTAGATATTTACCAGATATGTTCTCCAGGTACAGTAGCATATTCTGAAAGTGAAATTACTTCAGATTATAGCTGTTTTCTATGGAATGACAAGGGTGAATAACATAATAGAATGCCCATAGACTATAATGGGATTACATTTAGTGCCATAGCAACAAAAATATGAGTCATATGAAGTAGCTATTTACCAGATATGTTCCCCAGGTATAGTAGCATATTCTGAAAGTGAGATTACATCAGATTATAGCTGCTTTCTTAGGAATGACAAGGGCAAATGACAAAATGGAATGCCCATAGACTTTAATGGGATGTAAAATTAAAAGTGTTGAAGCAACAAAACTATGAGACATATCAACTAGATATTTACCAGATATGTTCTCCAGGTACAGTAGCATATTCTGAAAGTGAAATTACTTCAGATTATAGCTGTTTTCTATGGAATGACAAGGGTGAATAACATAATAGAATGCCCATAGACTATAATGGGATTACATTTAGTGCCATAGCAACAAAAATATGAGTCATATGAAGTAGCTATTTACCAGATATGTTCCCCAGGTATAGTAGCATATTCTGAAAGTGAGATTACATCAGATTATAGCTGCTTTCTATGGAATGACAAGGGTGAATGACAAAATGGAACGCCCATAGACTATAATGGGATTACATTTAGTGCTTTAGCAACAAAAATATGAGACATATGAAGTAGCTATTTAGCAGATATGTTCCCCAGGTACAGTAGCATATTCTGAAAGTGAGATTACGTCAAATTATAGCTGTTTTCTATGGAATGAGAAGGGTGAATGACAAAATGGAATGCCCATAGACTTTAATGGGAGGTAAAATTAAAAGTGTTAAAGCAACAAAACTGAGACATATCAACTAGATATTTACCAGATATGTTCCACAGGTACAGTAGCATATTCTGAAAGTGAGATTAAGTGAGATTATAGCTGTTTTCTATGGAATGACAATGTTGAATGACAAACTGGAATGCCCATAGACTATAATGGGGTTACATTTAAAAGTGCTATAGAAACTAAACTATGATACATATCAAATAGATATTTACCAGATATGTTCCCCAGGTACAGTAGCATATTCTGAAAGTGAGATTACTTCAGATTATAGCTGCTTTCTATGGAATGACAAGGGTGAATGACAAAATAGAATGCCCATCCTGTTATATAAAAGGCCAAGTGTGTTTTTCCGAAGCTGTCATGCGCAGTAGAGACAGCTCGAGGACAAACACACCTGGCCTTACCTGACATGCTGTTTGCGGTGGTGTGGCAAAAGTGGGCGTGGTCGGGCAGGAGCGTGGGCGTGGCCGGGAACGTTCGGCGCGAGAGAGAGGGGAGAGAAATAGAAAGAGAGGGGGAGAGACAAAAAGAGATAGGAAAGAGCTAAAGAGAGGGGAATAGTAGAAGAGAGGGGGAAAGAGTGCAAAATAGATGGCAAAGAGCAAAAGAGAGGGGAAAGAGCAAAATAGAGGGAAAAGAGAGAAAACAAGGGTGAATGGCATAATGGAATGCCCATAGACTATAATGGGGATACATTTAAAAGTGCTATAAAAGCTAAAATATCAGACATATCAAATAGATATTTACCTGATATGTTCCCCAGGTACAATAGCATATTCTGAAAGTGAGATTACGACAAATTATAGCTGTTTCCTATGGAATGACAAGGGTGAATGACAAAATGGATTGGAATGCCCATAGACTTTAATGGGATGTAAAATTAAAAGTGTTGAAGCAACAAAACTATGAGACATATCAAGTAGCTATTTACCAGTTATGTTCCACAGGTACAGTAGCATATTCTCAAGGTGAGATTAAGTGAGATTATAGCTGTTTGCTATGGAATGACAAGGGTGAATGACAACATGGAATGCCCGTAGACTATAAAGGGATTACATTTAGAGCTATAGAAACACAAATATGAGACATATCAAGTAGCTATTTACCAGATATGTTCCCCAGGTACAGTATCATATTCTGAAAGTGAGATTATGTGAGAATATAGTGGCTTTCTATGGAATGACAAGGGTGAATGACAAAATGGAATTCCCATAGACTTTAATGGGATGTAAAATTAAAAGTGTTGAAGCAAAAAAACTATGAGACATATCAACTAGATATTTACCAGATATGTTTCCCAGGTACAGTAGCATATTCTGAAAGTGAGATTAAGTGAGATTATAGCTGTTTTCTATGGAATGACAAGGGTGAATGACAAAATGGAATGCTTATAGACTATAATAGGATTACATTTAGTGCTATAGAAACACAAATATGAGACATATCAAGTAGCTATTTGCCAGATATGTTCCCCAGGTACAGTAGCATATTCTGAAAGTGAGATTACATCAGATTATAGCTGCTTTCTATGGAATGACAAGAGTGAATGACAAAATGGAATACCCATAGACTATAATGGGATTACATTTAGTTCTATAGCAACAAAAATATGAGACATATGAAGTAGCTATTTACCAGATATGTTCCCCAGGTACAGTAGCATATTCTGAAAGTGAGATTACATGAGATTATAGTTGCTTTCTATGGAATGACAAGGGTGAATGACAAAATGGAATGCCCATAGACTATAATGGGATTACATTTAGTGCTATAGCAACAAAAATATGAGACATATGAAGTAGCTATTTAGCAGATATGTTCCCCAGGTACAGTAGCATATTCTGAAAGTGAGATTACATCAGATTATAGCTGCTTTCTATGGAATGACAAGGGTGAATGACTAAATGGAATGCCCAAAGACTATAATAGGATTACTTTTAGTGCTATAGAAACACAAATATGAGACATATCAAGTAGATATTTACCAGAAATGTTCCCCAGGTACAGTAGCATATTCTGAAAGTGAGATTACGTCAGATTATAGCTGTTTTCTATGGAATGACAAGGGCAAATGACAAAATGGAATGCCCATAGACTTTAATGGGATGTAAAATTAAAAGTGTTGAAGCAACAAAACTATGAGACATATCAACTAGATATTTACCAGATATGTTCCCCAGGTACAGTAGCATATTCTGAAAGTGAAATTACTTCAGATTATAGCTGTTTTCTATGGAATGACAAGGGTGAATAACATAATAGAATGCCTATAGACTATAATGGGATTACATTTAGTGCCATAGCAACAAAAATATGAGTCATATGAAGTAGCTATTTACCAGATATGTTCCCCAGGTATAGTAGCATATTCTGAAAGTGAGATTACATCAGATTATAGCTGCTTTCTTAGGAATGACAAGGGCAAATGACAAAATGGAATGCCCATAGACTTTAATGGGATGTAAAATTAAAAGTGTTGAAGCAACAAAACTATGAGACATATCAACTAGATATTTACCAGATATGTTCTCCAGGTACAGTAGCATATTCTGAAAGTGAAATTACTTCAGATTATAGCTGTTTTCTATGGAATGACAAGGGTGAATAACATAATAGAATGCCCATAGACTATAATGGGATTACATTTAGTGCCATAGCAACAAAAATATGAGTCATATGAAGTAGCTATTTACCAGATATGTTCCCCAGGTATAGTAGCATATTCTGAAAGTGAGATTACATCAGATTATAGCTGCTTTCTATGGAATGACAAGGGTGAATGACAAAATGGAACGCCCATAGACTATAATGGGATTACATTTAGTGCTTTAGCAACAAAAATATGAGACATATGAAGTAGCTATTTAGCAGATATGTTCCCCAGGTACAGTAGCATATTCTGAAAGTGAGATTACGTCAAATTATAGCTGTTTTCTATGGAATGAGAAGGGTGAATGACAAAATGGAATGCCCATAGACTTTAATGGGAGGTAAAATTAAAAGTGTTAAAGCAACAAAACTGAGACATATCAACTAGATATTTACCAGATATGTTCCACAGGTACAGTAGCATATTCTGAAAGTGAGATTAAGTGAGATTATAGCTGTTTTCTATGGAATGACAATGTTGAATGACAAACTGGAATGCCCATAGACTATAATGGGGTTACATTTAAAAGTGCTATAGAAACTAAACTATGATACATATCAAATAGATATTTACCAGATATGTTCCCCAGGTACAGTAGCATATTCTGAAAGTGAGATTACTTCAGATTATAGCTGCTTTCTATGGAATGACAAGGGTGAATGACAAAATAGAATGCCCATCCTGTTATATAAAAGGCCAAGTGTGTTTTTCCGAAGCTGTCATGCGCAGTAGAGACAGCTCGAGGACAAACACACCTGGCCTTACCTGACATGCTGTTTGCGGTGGTGTGGCAAAAGTGGGCGTGGTCGGGCGGGAGCGTGGGCGTGGCCGGGAACGTTCGGCGCGAGAGAGAGGGGAGAGAAATAGAAAGAGAGGGGGAGAGACAAAAAGAGATAGGAAAGAGCTAAAGAGAGGGGAATAGTAGAAGAGAGGGGGAAAGAGTACAAAATAGATGGCAAAGAGCAAAAGAGAGGGGAAAGAGCAAAATAGAGGGAAAAGAGAGAAAACAAGGGTGAATGGCATAATGGAATGCCCATAGACTATAATGGGGATACATTTAAAAGTGCTATAAAAGCTAAAATATCAGACATATCAAATAGATATTTACCTGATATGTTCCCCAGGTACAATAGCATATTCTGAAAGTGAGATTACGACAAATTATAGCTGTTTTCTATGGAATGACAAGGGTGAATGACAAAATGGATTGGAATGCCCATAGACTTTAATGGGATGTAAAATTAA
The DNA here is from genome assembly GCF_027579735.1 of Bombina bombina. Classification (NCBI taxonomy): domain Eukaryota; kingdom Metazoa; phylum Chordata; class Amphibia; order Anura; family Bombinatoridae; genus Bombina; species Bombina bombina. Next base: position 246,406,902 of record NC_069502.1, read on the forward strand.
AAGTGTTGAAGCAACAAAACTATGAGACATATCAAGTAGCTATTTACCAGTTATGTTCCACAGGTACAGTAGCATATTCTCAAGGTGAGATTAAGTGAGATTATAGCTGTTTTCTATGGAATGACAAGGGTGAATGACAACATGGAATGCCCATAGACTATAAAGGGATTACATTTAGAGCTATAGAAACACAAATATGAGACATATCAAGTAGCTATTTACCAGATGTGTTCCCCAGGTACAGTATCATATTCTGAAAGTGAGATTATGTGAGAATATAGTGGCTTTCTATGGAATGACAAGGGTGAATGACAAAATGGAATTCCCATAGACTTTAATGGGATGTAAAATTAAAAGTGTTGAAGCAACAAAACTATGAGACATATCAACTAAATATTTACCAGATATGTTTCCCAGGTACAGTAGCATATTCTGAAAGTGAGATTAAGTGATATTATAGCTGTTTTCTATGGAATGACAAGGGTGAATGACAAAATGGAATGCTTATAGACTATAATAGGATTACATTTAGTGCTATAGAAACACAAATATGAGACATATCAAGTAGCTATTTGCCAGATATGTTCCCCAGGTACAGTAGCATATTCTGAAAGTGAGATTACATCAGATTATAGCTGCTTTCTATGGAATGACAAGAGTGAATGACAAAATGGATTACCCATAGACTATAATGGGATTACATTTAGTTCTATAGCAACAAAAATATGAGACATATGAAGTAGCTATTTACCAGATATGTTCCCCAGGTACAGTAGCATATTCTGAAAGTGAGATTACATCAGATTATAGCTGCTTTCTATGGAATGACAAGAGTGAATGACAAAATGGAATACCCATAGACTATAATGGGATTACATTTAGTTCTATAGCAACAAAAATATGAGACATATGAAGTAGCTATTTAGCAGATATGTTCCCCAGGTACAGTAGCATATTCTGAAAGTGAGATTACATCAGATTATAGCTGCTTTCTATGGAATGACAAGGGTGAATGACAAAATGGAATGCCCATAGACTTTAATGGGATGTAAAATTAAAAGTGTTGAAGCAACAAAACTATGAGACATATCAACTAGATATTTACCAGATATGTTCCCCAGGTACAGTAGCATATTCTGAAAGTGAAATTACTTCAGATTATAGCTGTTTTCTATGGAATGACAAGGGTGAATAACATAATAGAATGCCCATAGACTATAATGGGATTGCATTTAGTGCCATAGCAACAAAAATATGAGTCATATGAAGTAGCTATTTACCAGATATGTTCCCCAGGTACAGTAGCATATTCTGAAAGTGAGATTACATCAGATTATAGCTGCTTTCTATGGAATGACAAGAGTGAATGACAAAATGGAATACCCATAGACTATAATGGGATTACATTTAGTTCTATAGCAACAAAAATATGAGACATATGAAGTAGCTATTTACCAGATATGTTCCCCAGGTACAGTAGCATATTCTGAAAGTGAGATTACATGAGATTATAGTTGCTTTCTATGGAATGACAAGGGTGAATGACAAAATGGAATGCCCATAGACTATAATGGGATTACATTTAGTGCTATAGCAACAAAAATATGAGACATATGAAGTAGCTATTTAGCAGATATGTTCCCCAGGTACAGTAGCATATTCTGAAAGTGAGATTACATCAGATTATAGCTGCTTTCTATGGAATGACAAGGGTGAATGACTAAATGGAATGCCCAAAGACTATAATAGGATTACTTTTAGTGCTATAGAAACACAAATATGAGACATATCAAGTAGATATTTACCAGAAATGTTCCCCAGGTACAGTAGCATATTCTGAAAGTGAGATTACATCAGATTATAGCTGTTTTCTATGGAATGACAAGGGCAAATGACAAAATGGAATGCCCATAGACTTTAATGGGATGTAAAATTAAAAGTGTTGAAGCAACAAAACTATGAGACATATCAACTTGATATTTACCAGATATGTTCCCCAGGTACAGTAGCATATTCTGAAAGTGAAATTACTTCAGATTATAGCTGTTTTCTATGGAATGACAAGGGTGAATAACATAATAGAATGCCCATAGACTATAATGGGATTACATTTAGTGCCATAGCAACAAAAATATGAGTCATATGAAGTAGCTATTTACCAGATATGTTCCCCAGGTATAGTAGCATATTCTGAAAGTGAGATTACATCAGATTATAGCTGCTTTCTATGGAATGACAAGGGCAAATGACAAAATGGAATGCCCATAGACTTTAATGGGATGTAAAATTAAAAGTGTTGAAGCAACAAAACTATGAGACATATCAACTAGATATTTACCAGATATGTTCCCCAGGTACAGTAGCATATTCTGAAAGTGAAATTACTTCAGATTATAGCTGTTTTCTATGGAATGACAAGGGTGAATAACATAATAGAATGCCCATAGACTATAATGGGATTGCATTTAGTGCCATAGCAACAAAAATATGAGTCATATGAAGTAGCTATTTACCAGATATGTTCCCCAGGTACAGTAGTATATTCTGAAAGTGAGATTACATGAGATTATAGTTGCTTTCTATGGAATGACAAGGGTGAATGACAAAATGGAACGCCCATAGACTATAATGGGATTACATTTAGTGCTTTAGCAACAAAAATATGAGACATATGAAGTAGCTATTTAGCAGATATGTTCCCCAGGTACAGTAGCATATTCTGAAAGTGAGATTACGTCAAATTATAGCTGTTTTCTATGGAATGAGAAGGGTGAATGACAAAATGGAATGCCCATAGACTTTAATGGGAGGTAAAATTAAAAGTGTTAAAGCAACAAAACTGAGACATATCAACTAGATATTTACCAGATATGTTCCACAGGTACAGTAGCATATTCTGAAAGTGAGATTAAGTGAGATTATAGCTGTTTTCTATGCAATGACAATGTTGAATGACAAACTGGAATGCCCATAGACTATAATGGGGTTACATTTAAAAGTGCTATAGAAACTAAACTATGATACATATCAAATAGATATTTACCAGATATGTTCCCCAGGTACAGTAGCATATTCTGAAAGTGAGATTACATGAGATTATAGTTGCTTTCTATGGAATGACAAGGGTGAATGACAAAATAGAATGCCCATCCTGTTATATAAAAGGCCAAGTGTGTTTTTCCGAAGCTGTCATGCGCAGTAGAGACAGCTCGAGGACAAACACACCTGGCCTTACCTGACATGCTGTTTGCGGTGGTGTGGCAAAAGTGGGCGTGGTCGGGTGGGAGCGTGGGCGTGGCCGGGAACGTTCGGCGCGAGAGAGAGGGGAGAGAAATAGAAAGAGAGGGGGAGAGACAAAAAGAGATAGGAAAGAGCTAAAGAGAGGGGAATAGTAGAAGAGAGGGGGAAAGAGTACAAAATAGATGGCAAAGAGCAAAAGAGAGGGGAAAGAGCAAAATAGAGGGAAAAGAGAGAAAACAAGGGTGAATGGCATAATGGAATGCCCATAGACTATAATGGGGATACATTTAAAAGTGCTATAAAAGCTAAAATATCAGACATATCAAATAGATATTTACCTGATATGTTCCCCAGGTACAATAGCATATTCTGAAAGTGAGATTACGACAAATTATAGCTGTTTTCTATGGAATGACAAGGGTGAATGACAAAATGGATTGGAATGCCCATAGACTTTAATGGGATGTAAAATTAAAAGTGTTGAAGCAACAAAACTATGAGACATATCAAGTAGCTATTTACCAGTTATGTTCCACAGGTACAGTAGCATATTCTCAAGGTGAGATTAAGTGAGATTATAGCTGTTTTCTATGGAATGACAAGGGTGAATGACAACATGGAATGCCCGTAGACTATAATAGGATTACATTTAGTGCTATAGAAACACAAATATGAGACATATCAAGTAGCTATTTGCCAGATATGTTCCCCAGGTACAGTAGCATATTCTGAAAGTGAGATTACATCAGATTATAGCTGCTTTCTATGGAATGACAAGAGTGAATGACAAAATGGAATACCCATAGACTATAATGGGATTACATTTAGTTCTATAGCAACAAAAATATGAGACATATGAAGTAGCTATTTACCAGATATGTTCCCCAGGTACAGTAGCATATTCTGAAAGTGAGATTACATGAGATTATAGTTGCTTTCTATGGAATGACAAGGGTGAATGACAAAATGGAATGCCCATAGACTATAATGGGATTACATTTAGTGCTATAGCAACAAAAATATGAGACATATGAAGTAGCTATTTACCAGAAATGTTCCCCAGGTACAGTAGCATATTCTGAAAGTGAGATTACGTCAGATTATAGCTGTTTTCTATGGAATGACAAGGGCAAATGACAAAATGGAATGCCCATAGACTTTAATGGGATGTAAAATTAAAAGTGTTGAAGCAACAAAACTATGAAACATATCAACTAGATATTTACCAGATATGTTCCCCAGGTACAGTAGCATATTCTGAAAGTGAAATTACTTCAGATTATAGCTGTTTTCTATGGAATGACAAGGGTGAATAACATAATAGAATGCCCATAGACTATAATGGGATTACATTTAGTGCCATAGCAACAAAAATATGAGTCATATGAAGTAGCTATTTACCAGATATGTTCCCCAGGTACAGTAGTATATTCTGAAAGTGAGATTATGTGAGAATATAGTGGCTTTCTATGGAATGACAAGGGTGAATGACAAAATGGAATTCCCATAGACTTTAATGGGATGTAAAATTAAAAGTGTTGAAGCAACAAAACTATGAGACATATCAACTAGATATTTACCAGATATGTTTCCCAGGTACAGTAGCATATTCTGAAAGTGAGATTAAGTGAGATTATAGCTGTTTTCTATGGAATGACAAGGGTGAATGACAAAATGGAATGCTTATAGACTATAATAGGATTACATTTAGTGCTATAGAAACACAAATATGAGACATATCAAGTAGCTATTTGCCAGATATGTTCCCCAGGTACAGTAGCATATTCTGAAAGTGAGATTACATCAGATTATAGCTGCTTTCTATGGAATGACAAGAGTGAATGACAAAATGGAATACCCCTAGACTATAATGGGATTACATTTAGTTCTATAGCAACAAAAATATGAGACATATGAAGTAGCTATTTACCAGATATGTTCCCCAGGTACAGTAGCATATTCTGAAAGTGAGATTACATGAGATTATAGTTGCTTTCTATGGAATGACAAGGGTGAATGACAAAATGGAATGCCCATAGACTATAATGGGATTACATTTAGTGCTATAGCAACAAAAATATGAGACATATGAAGTAGCTATTTAGCAGATATGTTCCCCAGGTACAGTAGCATATTCTGAAAGTGAGATTACATCAGATTATAGCTGCTTTCTATGGAATGACAAGGGTGAATGACAAAATGGAATGCCCATAGACTTTAATGGGATGTAAAATTAAAAGTGTTGAAGCAACAAAGCTATGAGACATATCAACTAGATATTTACCAGATATGTTCCCCAGGTACAGTAGCATATTCTGAAAGTGAAATTACTTCAGATTATAGCTGTTTTCTATGGAATGACAAGGGTGAATAACATAATAGAATGCCCATAGACTATAATGGGATTGCATTTAGTGCCATAGCAACAAAAATATGAGTCATATGAAGTAGCTATTTACCAGATATGTTCCCCAGGTACAGTAGTATATTCTGAAAGTGAGATTACATGAGATTATAGTTGCTTTCTATGGAATGACAAGGGTGAATGACAAAATGGAACGCCCATAGACTATAATGGGATTACATTTAGTGCTTTAGCAACAAAAATATGAGACATATGAAGTAGCTATTTAGCAGATATGTTCCCCAGGTACAGTAGCATATTCTGAAAGTGAGATTACGTCAAATTATAGCTGTTTTCTATGGAATGAGAAGGGTGAATGACAAAATGGAATGCCCATAGACTTTAATGGGAGGTAAAATTAAAAGTGTTAAAGCAACAAAACTGAGACATATCAACTAGATATTTACCAGATATGTTCCACAGGTACAGTAGCATATTCTGAAAGTGAGATTAAGTGAGATTATAGCTGTTTTCTATGGAATGACAATGTTGAATGACAAACTGGAATGCCCATAGACTATAATGGGGTTACATTTAAAAGTGCTATAGAAACTAAACTATGATACATATCAAATAGATATTTACCAGATATGTTCCCCAGGTACAGTAGCATATTCTGAAAGTGAGATTACTTCAGATTATAGCTGCTTTCTATGGAATGACAAGGGTGAATGACAAAATAGAATGCCCATCCTGTTATATAAAAGGCCAAGTGTGTTTTTCCGAAGCTGTCATGCGCAGTAGAGACAGCTCGAGGACAAACACACCTGGCCTTACCTGACATGCTGTTTGCGGTGGTGTGGCAAAAGTGGGTGTGGCCGGGCGGGAGCGTGGGCGTGGCCGGGAACGTTCGGCGCGAGAGAGAGGGGAGAGAAATAGAAAGAGAGGGGGAGAGACAAAAAGAGATAGGAAAGAGCTAAAGAGAGGGGAATAGTAGAAGAGAGGGGGAAAGAGTACAAAATAGATGGCAAAGAGCAAAAGAGAGGGGAAAGAGAGAAAACAAGGGTGAATGGCATAATGGAATGCCCATAGACTATAATGGGGATACATTTAAAAGTGCTATAAAAGCTAAAATATCAGACATATCAAATAGATATTTACCTGATATGTTCCCCAGGTACAATAGCATATTCTGAAAGTGAGATTACGACAAATTATAGCTGTTTTCTATGGAATGACAAGGGTGAATGACAAAATGGATTGGAATGCCCATAGACTTTAATGGGATGTAAAATTAAAAGTGTTGAAGCAACAAAACTATGAGACATATCAAGTAGCTATTTACCAGTTATGTTCCACAGGTACAGTAGCATATTCTCAAGGTGAGATTAAGTGAGATTATAGCTGTTTTCTATGGAATGGCAAGGGTGAATGACAACATGGAATGCCCATAGACTATAAAGGGATTACATTTAGAGCTATAGAAACACAAATATGAGACATATCAAGTAGCTATTTACCAGATATGTTCCCCAGGTACAGTATCATATTCTGAAAGTGAGATTATGTGAGAATATAGTGGCTTTCTATGGAATGACAAGGGTGAATGACAAAATGGAATTCCCATAGACTTTAATGGGATGTAAAATTAAAAGTGTTGAAGCAACAAAACTATGAGACATATCAACTAGATATTTACCAGATATGTTTCCCAGGTACAGTAGCATATTCTGAAAGTGAGATTAAGTGATATTATAGCTGCTTTCTATGGAATGACAAGGGTGAATGACAAAATAGAATGCCCATCCTGTTATATAAAAGGCCAAGTGTGTTTTTCCGAAGCTGTCATGCGCAGTAGAGACAGCTCGAGGACAAACACACCTGGCCTTACCTGACATGCTGTTTGCGGTGGTGTGGCAAAAGTGGGTGTGGCCGGGCGGGAGCGTGGGCGTGGCCGGGAACGTTCGGCGCGAGAGAGAGGGGAGAGAAATAGAAAGAGAGGGGGAGAGACAAAAAGAGATAGGAAAGAGCTAAAGAGAGGGGAATAGTAGAAGAGAGGGGGAAAGAGTACAAAATAGATGGCAAAGAGCAAAAGAGAGGGGAAAGAGAGAAAACAAGGGTGAATGGCATAATGGAATGCCCATAGACTATAATGGGGATACATTTAAAAGTGCTATAAAAGCTAAAATATCAGACATATCAAATAGATATTTACCTGATATGTTCCCCAGGTACAATAGCATATTCTGAAAGTGAGATTACGACAAATTATAGCTGTTTTCTATGGAATGACAAGGGTGAATGACAAAATGGATTGGAATGCCCATAGACTTTAATGGATGTAAAATTAAAAGTGTTGAAGCAACAAAACTATGAGACATATCAAGTAGCTATTTACCAGTTATGTTCCACAGGTACAGTAGCATATTCTCAAGGTGAGATTAAGTGAGATTATAGCTGTTTTCTATGGAATGGCAAGGGTGAATGACAACATGGAATGCCCATAGACTATAAAGGGATTACATTTAGAGCTATAGAAACACAAATATGAGACATATCAAGTAGCTATTTACCAGATATGTTCCCCAGGTACAGTATCATATTCTGAAAGTGAGATTATGTGAGAATATAGTGGCTTTCTATGGAATGACAAGGGTGAATGACAAAATGGAATTCCCATAGACTTTAATGGGATGTAAAATTAAAAGTGTTGAAGCAACAAAACTATGAGACATATCAACTAGATATTTACCAGATATGTTTCCCAGGTACAGTAGCATATTCTGAAAGTGAGATTAAGTGATATTATAGCTGTTTTCTATGGAATGACAAGGGTGAATGACAAAATGGAATGCTTATAGACTATAATAGGATTACATTTAGTGCTATAGAAACACAAATATGAGACATATCAAGTAGCTATTTGCCAGATATGTTCCCCAGGTACAGTAGCATATTCTGAAAGTGAGATTACATCAGATTATAGCTGCTTTCTATGGAATGACAAGAGTGAATGACAAAATGAAATACCCATAGACTATAATGGGATTACATTTAGTTCTATAGCAACAAAAATATGAGACATATGAAGTAGCTATTTACCAGATATGTTCCCCAGGTACAGTAGCATATTCTGAAAGTGAGATTACATGAGATTATAGTTGCTTTCTATGGAATGACAAGGGTGAATGACAAAATGGAATGCCCATAGACTATAATGGGATTACATTTAGTGCTATAGCAACAAAAATATGAGACATATGAAGTAGCTATTTAGCAGATATGTTCCCCAGGTACAGTAGCATATTCTGAAAGTGAGATTACATCAGATTATAGCTGCTTTCTATGGAATGACAAGGGTGAATGACTAAATGGAATGCCCAAAGACTATAATAGGATTACTTTTAGTGCTATAGAAACACAAATATGAGACATATCAAGTAGATATTTACCAGAAATGTTCCCCAGGTACAGTAGCATATTCTGAAAGTGAGATTACGTCAGATTATAGCTGTTTTCTATGGAATGACAAGGGCAAATGACAAAATGGAATGCCCATAGACTTTAATGGGATGTAAAATTAAAAGTGTTGAAGCAACAAAACTATGAAACATATCAACTAGATATTTACCAGATATGTTCCCCAGGTACAGTAGCATATTCTGAAAGTGAAATTACTTCAGATTATAGCTGTTTTCTATGGAATGACAAGGGTGAATAACATAATAGAATGCCCATAGACTATAATGGGATTGCATTTAGTGCCATAGCAACAAAAATATGAGTCATATGAAGTAGCTATTTACCAGATATGTTCCCCAGGTATAGTAGCATATTCTGAAAGTGAGATTACATCAGATTATAGCTGCTTTCTATGGAATGACAAGGGCAAATGACAAAATGGAATGCCCATAGACTTTAATGGGATGTAAAATTAAAAGTGTTGAAGCAACAAAACTATGAGACATATCAACTAGATATTTACCAGATATGTTCCCCAGGTACAGTAGCATATTCTGAAAGTGAAATTACTTCAGATTATAGCTGTTTTCTATGGAATGACAAGGGTGAATAACATAATAGAATGCCCATAGACTATAATGGGATTGCATTTAGTGCCATAGCAACAAAAATATGAGTCATATGAAGTAGCTATTTACCAGATATGTTCCCCAGGTACAGTAGTATATTCTGAAAGTGAGATTACATGAGATTATAGTTGCTTTCTATGGAATGACAAGGGTGAATGACAAAATGGAACGCCCATAGACTATAATGGGATTACATTTAGTGCTTTAGCAACAAAAATATGAGACATATGAAGTAGCTATTTAGCAGATATGTTCCCCAGGTACAGTAGCATATTCTGAAAGTGAGATTACGTCAAATTATAGCTGTTTTCTATGGAATGAGAAGGGTGAATGACAAAATGGAATGCCCATAGACTTTAATGGGAGGTAAAATTAAAAGTGTTAAAGCAACAAAACTGAGACATATCAACTAGATATTTACCAGATATGTTCCACAGGTACAGTAGCATATTCTGAAAGTGAGATTAAGTGAGATTATAGCTGTTTTCTATGCAATGACAATGTTGAATGACAAACTGGAATGCCCATAGACTATAATGGGGTTACATTTAAAAGTGCTATAGAAACTAAACTATGATACATATCAAATAGATATTTACCAGATATGTTCCCCAGGTACAGTAGCATATTCTGAAAGTGAGATTACTTCAGATTATAGCTGCTTTCTATGGAATGACAAGGGTGAATGACAAAATAGAATGCCCATCCTGTTATATAAAAGGCCAAGTGTGTTTTTCCGAAGCTGTCATGCGCAGTAGAGACAGCTCGAGGACAAACACACCTGGCCTTACCTGACATGCTGTTTGCGGTGGTGTGGCAAAAGTGGGCGTGGTTGGGCGGGAGCGTGGGCGTGGCCGGGAACGTTCGGCGCGAGAGAGAGGGGAGAGAAATAGAAAGAGAGGGGGAGAGACAAAAAGAGATAGGAAAGAGCTAAAGAGAGGGGAATAGTAGAAGAGAGGGGGACAGAGTACAAAATAGATGGCAAAGAGCAAAAGAGAGGGGAAAGAGCAAAATAGAGGGAAAAGAGAGAAAACAAGGGTGAATGGCATAATGGAATGCCCATAGACTATAATGGGGATACATTTAAAAGTGCTATAAAAACTAAAATATCAGACATATCAAATAGATATTTACCTGATATGTTCCCCAGGTACAATAGCATATTCTGAAAGTGAGATTACGACAAATTATAGCTGTTTTCTATGGAATGACAAGGGTGAATGACAAAATGGATTGGAATGCCCATAGACTTTAATGGGATGTAAAATTAAAAGTGTTGAAGCAACAAAACTATGAGACATATCAAGTAGCTATTTACCAGATATGTTCCACAGGTACAGTAGCATATTCTCAAGGTGAGATTAAGTGAGATTATAGCTGTTTTCTATGGAATGACAAGGGTGAATGACAACATGGAATGCCCATAGACTATAAAGGGATTACATTTAGAGCAATAGAAACACAAATATGAGACATATCAAGTAGCTATTTACCAGATATGTTCCCCAGGTACAGTATCATATTCTGAAAGTGAGATTATGTGAGAATATAGTGGCTTTCTATGGAATGACAAGGGTGAATGACAAAATGGAATTCCCATAGACTTTAATGGGATGTAAAATTAAAAGTGTTGAAGCAACAAAACTATGAGACATATCAACTAGATATTTACCAAATATGTTCCCCAGGTACAGTTGCATATTCTGAAAGTGAGATTAAGTGAGATTATAGCTGTTTTCTATGGAATGACAAGGGTGAATGACAAAATGGAATGCTTATAGACTATAATAGGATTACATTTAGTGCTATAGAAACACAAATATGAGACATATCAAGTAGCTATTTGCCAGATATGTTCCCCAGGTACAGTAGCATATTCTGAAAGTGAGATTACATCAGATTATAGCTGCTTTCTATGGAATGACAAGAGTGAATGACAAAATGGAATACCCATAGACTATAATGGGATTACATTTAGTTCTATAGCAACAAAAATATGAGACATATGAAGTAGCTATTTACCAGATATGTTCCCCAGGTACAGTAGCATATTCTGAAAGTGAGATTACATGAGATTATAGTTGCTTTCTATGGAATGACAAGGGTGAATGACAAAATGGAATGCCCATAGACTATAATGGGATTACATTTAGTGCTATAGCAACAAAAATATGAGACATATGAAGTAGCTATTTAGCAGATATGTTCCCCAGGTACAGTAGCATATTCTGAAAGTGAGATTACATCAGATTATAGCTGCTTTCTATGGAATGACAAGGGTGAATGACAAAATGGAATGCCCATAGACTTTAATGGGATGTAAAATTAAAAGTGTTGAAGCAACAAAGCTATGAGACATATCAACTAGATATTTACCAGATATGTTCCCCAGGTACAGTAGCATATTCTGAAAGTGAAATTACTTCATATTATAGCTGTTTTCTATGGAATGACAAGGGTGAATAACATAATAGAATGCCCATAGACTATAATGGGATTGCATTTAGTGCCATAGCAACAAAAATATGAGTCATATGAAGTAGCTATTTACCAGATATGTTCCCCAGGTACAGTAGTATATTCTGAAAGTGAGATTACATGAGATTATAGTTGCTTTCTATGGAATGACAAGGGTGAATGACAAAATGGAACGCCCATAGACTATAATGGGATTACATTTAGTGCTTTAGCAACAAAAATATGAGACATATGAAGTAGCTATTTAGCAGATATGTTCCCCAGGTACAGTAGCATATTCTGAAAGTGAGATTACGTCAAATTATAGCTGTTTTCTATGGAATGAGAAGGGTGAATGACAAAATGGAATGCCCATAGACTTTAATGGGAGGTAAAATTAAAAGTATTAAAGCAACAAAACTATGAGACATATCAACTAGATATTTACCAGATATGTTCCACAGGTACAGTAGCATATTCTGAAAGTGAGATTAAGTGAGATTATAGCTGTTTTCTATGGAATGACAATGTTGAATGACAAACTGGAATGCCCATAGACTATAATGGGGTTACATTTAAAAGTGCTATAGAAACTAAACTATGATACATATCAAATAGATATTTACCAGATATGTTCCCCAGGTACAGTAGCATATTCTGAAAGTGAGATTACATCAGATTATAGCTGCTTTCTATGGAATGACAAGGGTGAATGACAAAATAGAATGCCCATCCTGTTATATAAAAGGCCAAGTGTGTTTTTCCGAAGCTGTCATGCGCAGTAGAGACAGCTTGAGGACAAACACACCTGGCCTTACCTGACATGCTGTTTGCGGTGGTGTGGCAAAAGTGGGCGTGGTCGGGCGGGAGCGTGGGCGTGGCCGGGAACGTTCGGCGCGAGAGAGAGGGGAGAGAAATAGAAAGAGAGGGGGAGAGACAAAAAGAGATAGGAAAGAGCTAAAGAGAGGGGAATAGTAGAAGAGAGGGGGAAAGAGTACAAAATAGATGGCAAAGAGCAAAAGAGAGGGGAAAGAGCAAAATAGAGGGAAAAGAGAGAAAACAAGGGTGAATGGCATAATGGAATGCCCATAGACTATAATGGGGATACATTTAAAAGTGCTATAAAAGCTAAAATATCAGACATATCAAATAGATATTTACCTGATATGTTCCCCAGGTACAATAGCATATTCTGAAAGTGAGATTACAACAAATTATAGCTGTTTTCTATGGAATGACAAGGGTGAATGACAAAATGGATTGGAATGCCCATAGACTTTAATGGGATGTAAAATTAAAAGTGTTGAAGCAACAAAACTATGAGACATATCAAGTAGCTATTTACCAGTTATGTTCCACAGGTACAGTAGCATATTCTCAAGGTGAGATTAAGTGAGATTATAGCTGTTTTCTATGGAATGACAAGGGTGAATGACAACATGGAATGCCCATAGACTATAAAGGGATTACATTTAGAGCTATAGAAACACAAATATGAGACATATCAAGTAGCTATTTACCAGATATGTTCCCCAGGTACAGTATCATATTCTGAAAGTGAGATTATGTGAGAATATAGTGGCTTTCTATGGAATGACAAGGGTGAATGACAAAATGGAATTCCCATAGACTTTAATGGGATGTAAAATTAAAAGTGTTGAAGCAACAAAACTATGAGACATATCAACTAGATATTTACCAGATATGTTTCCCAGGTACAGTAGCATATTCTGAAAGTGAGATTAAGTGATATTATAGCTGTTTTCTATGGAATGACAAGGGTGAATGACAAAATGGAATGCTTATAGACTATAATAGGATTACATTTAGTGCTATAGAAACACAAATATGAGACATATCAAGTAGCTATTTGCCAGATATGTTCCCCAGGTACAGTAGCATATTCTGAAAGTGAGATTACATCAGATTATAGCTGCTTTCTATGGAATGACAAGAGTGAATGACAAAATGGAATACCCATAGACTATAATGGGATTACATTTAGTTCTATAGCAACAAAAATATGAGACATATGAAGTAGCTATTTACCAGATATGTTCCCCAGGTACAGTAGCATATTCTGAAAGTGAGATTACATGAGATTATAGTTGCTTTCTATGGAATGACAAGGGTGAATGACAAAATGGAATGCCCATAGACTATAATGGGATTACATTTAGTGCTATAGCAACAAAAATATGAGACATATGAAGTAGCTATTTAGCAGATATGTTCCCCAGGTACAGTAGCATATTCTGAAAGTGAGATTACATCAGATTATAGCTGCTTTCTATGGAATGACAAGGGTGAATGACGTAATGGAATGCCCATAGACTATAATAGGATTACATTTAGTGCTATAGCAACACAAATATGAGACATATCAAGTAGATATTTACTAGATATGTTCCCCAGGTACAGTAGCATATTCTGAAAGTGAGATTACGTCAGATTATAGCTGTTTTCTATGGAATGACAAGGGCAAATGACAAAATGGAATGCCCATAGACTTTAATGGGATGTAAAATTAAAAGTGTTGAAGCAACAAAACTATGAGACATATCAACTAGATATTTACCAGATATGTTCCCCAGGTACAGTAGCATATTCTGAAAGTGAAATTACTTCACATTATAGCTGTTTTCTATGGAATGACAAGGGTGAATAACATAATAGAATGCCCATAGACTATAATGGGATTACATTTAGTGCCATAGCAACAAAAATATGAGTCATATGAAGTAGCTATTTACCAGATATGTTCCCCAGGTATAGTAGCATATTCTGAAAGTGAGATTACATCAGATTATAGCTGCTTTCTATGGAATGACAAGGGTGAATGACAAAATGGAATGCCCTTAGACTATAATGGGATTACATTTAAAAGTGCTATAGCAATAAAAGTATCAGACATATCAAATAGATATTTACCAGATATGTTCCCCAGGTACAGTATCATATTCTGAAAGTGAGATTACGTGAGATTATAGCTGCTTTCTATGGAATGACAAGGGTGAATGACAAAGTGGAATGCCCATAGACTTTAATGGGAGGTAAAATTAAAAGTATTAAAGCAACAAAACTATGAGACATATCAACTAGATATTTACCAGATATGTTCCACAGGTACAGTAGCATATTCTGAAAGTGAGATTAAGTGAGATTATAGCTGTTTTCTATGGAATGACAATGTTGAATGACAAACTGGAATGCCCATAGACTATAATGGGGTTACATTTAAAAGTGCTATAGAAACTAAACTATGATACATATCAAATAGATATTTACCAGATATGTTCCCCAGGTACAGTAGCATATTCTGAAAGTGAGATTACATCAGATTATAGCTGCTTTCTATGGAATGACAAGGGTGAATGACAAAATAGAATGCCCATCCTGTTATATAAAAGGCCAAGTGTGTTTTTCCGAAGCTGTCATGCGCAGTAGAGACAGCTTGAGGACAAACACACCTGGCCTTACCTGACATGCTGTTTGCGGTGGTGTTGCAAAAGTGGGCGTGGTCGGGCGGGAGCGTGGGCGTGGCTGGGAACGTTCGGCGCGAGAGAGAGGGGAGAGAAATAGAAAGAGAGGGGGAGAGCCAAAAAGAGATAGGAAAGAGCTAAAGAGAGGGGAATAGTAGAAGAGAGGGGGAAAGAGTACAAAATAGATGGCAAAGAGCAAAAGAGATGTGAAAGAGCAAAATAGAGGGAAAAGAGAGAAAAAGAGAGGGGGGAGAGAGAGCAAAAGAGAGGGGGAGAGAGAAAATAAGAGGGGGAAAGAGAAAGCAAAAGGGAGGGGGAGAGAGAGCAAAAGAGAGGGGGGAGAGAGAGCAATAGAGAGGGGAAGAAAGAGAGCAAAATAGGGATGGGGAGAGAGCAAAAGAGAGGGATGGGGAGAGAGCAAAAGAGAGGGGGGAGAGAGAGCAAAAGAGGGGGAAAGAGCGCAAAAGAGGGGGAAAGAGCAAAATAGAGGGAAAGGAGAGAGAAAAAGAGATGGGGAGAGAGCAAAAGCGAGGGAGAGAGAGAGCAATAGAGAGGGAGAGAGAGCAAAAGATGGGGGAGAAAGAGCAATAGAGAGGGGGAGAGAGAGAACAAAAGAGAGGGGGAGAGAGACAGAGCAAAAGAGAGGGGGGAGAGAGCAAAAGAGAGGGGGGAGAGACAGAGCAAAAGAGATGGGGGAGAGAAAGAGCAAAAGAGAGGGATGGAGAGAGAGCAAAAGAGAGGGATGGAGAGAGAGAGCAAAAAAAGGGGATAGAGACAGAGCAAAAGAGATGGGGAGAGAGAGAGCGCGCAAAAGAGAGGGAGAGAGAGAGAGCGCAAGAGAGAGGGGGAGAGAGCGCAAAAGAGAGGGGCAGCGAGAGCACACAAAAGGGGGGAGAGAGAGCGCAAAAGAGAGAGAGAACGCAAAAGAGAGGGGGGAGAGAGAGAGCGCAAAAGAGAGGGGGAGAGAGCAAAAGAGATGGGGTAGAGGGAGCAAAAGAGAGGGGGGAGACAGAGCAAAAGAGAGGGGGGAGAGAGAGAGAGCAAAAGAGAGGGGGAAGAGCGAACAAAAGAGAGGGGGGAGAGAGAGAGCAAAAGAGAGGTGGAGCAAGAGAGAGCGCAAAGAGAGGGGGAGAGAGAACAAAAGAGAGGGGGAGAGCACAAAAGAGAGGAGGAGAAAGAGAGCAAGGGACTGCTGTACTGCAAAAAATGGCCCGTGTAAACAGGCTTTAGGACTAGTAGACTATAATGGTATTACATTTAAAAGTTCTATAGCAACAAAAATATCAGACATATCAAATAGATATTTACCAGATATGTTCCCCAGGTACAGTAGAATATTCTGAAAGTGAGATTACCTCAGATTATAGCTGCTTTCTATGTAATGACAAGGGTGAATGACAAAATGGAATGCCCATAGACTATAATGGGATTACATTTAAAAGTGCTATAGCAACGCAAATACGAGACATACCAAATAAATATTTACCAAATATGTTCCCAAGGTACATTAGCACATATTCTGAAAGTGAGATTACGTCAGATTATAGCTGCATTCTATGGAATGGCAAGGGTGAATGACAAAATGGAATACCCATAGACTATAATGGGATTGCATGGAACAGGTATATATAAACTGCGCTTTACAGTTATCACATAAAGTATTTCACAACAGATATAGAACCAACATATTAAAATACTATAGAAAGTAAGTGGTATATAGTTTTATGTACACTATACAATACAGAGAATATAGGGTAAAACAAAGTGACCTGTATACTTATAACCAGATCAGAAAAGTGTATATCACCCCTGTTGGTATGTAAGTTCCTGCATATAATGGAAGCAGAGGAAAATGTATTTTCCAATATATGTCCCTGGAAAGCGGTGTGGACAATTCCAAGCTTTGGCCTCAGAAAATGCTGTCAATGGATGCTGCTCTTATTATACTGAGAGGACTATGATCCCCCTCCCAAATGGAACTTGTAAAACAAAAACAGAGAGCGCAAACCACTCTAAGAGTAAAAGTATTTAATACAAATAGTAAAGTGCAAGTAAAAAATATACGTACAGGAATTAAAAACAACAAAGCATATAGTGCATATCACCACAGAAACTCTGTTGCAGGCCAGATGAGTGTTGACTTGTTTCACTCGGTCCTTCCTACAGTCTAAGCGCAACCGGAACGCCGTGAAGACTTGGAGGTGCGGGGCTACTCAAAGTAATAGCCTGTGTCTGGAGATCATGTGACTACGATATAGCTCGTCAACGCGTTTCATCGGGATCCGACCCAACTTTGTCAAGAAGTGATGTATCAACAAACCGCTTAGAATCTTTTGAATTCAGCGGGCTGTCAAAGGTCAGGTACGTTGCAGCGTCTGATTGGCTGACTACGTGTCACTTAATGATTGGCTACTGAACGCCAATGAAATCCTCCCAAGCAGCTGTCATAGCGATATGTGATATAATACATAAAGTGCTAAGAAGGCATATACCTAGCTATTAGACAATACTTATATAGCTATACACATACAAGCATGTATTAAGTAACACTGTAAAAGGGGTACAATGTAAAAAAAATTCAGTAATATAAAACGCTTATGATTGAAAACATTAGAATACGTAAAAGGCTATCCGGCAGACAAAATACAAACTATCAATAGTTAATGATGTAAGTAATTGTGTACTGTGATATGAGAAAGTGATCCAGGATACTAAATTTGAAATCCTATCTGCTATCAAAAATGGTTGACTTTTATGTGATCTCATAGATAGTTCTGAAGATTATCAGCTGCTACCGCTAAAACACTGTCCTTACTAAAAGAGGGGAGAGATAAGATATATGGAAACACTACTCCTCTGTGATACAACATGGCGTGTTAAACCAAAGAACGAAAATAGATGTATGAGGTTGTAGAAAACTGTGCCTAGATTTATATATATATATATATATATATATATATATATATATATATATATATACACGCTACACTATATAAGACCCCCTAACTGGATCTTTGATTCAAAGTAACAAAAAAGGGAATAGTAGCGCCAAGGTTGGCTAAAGTATATATAAACAGGATAATTCTGGGACAAAGCTGACTGAAAAGGAGGGTGATATTATCAATGGTTTATCTAATAATATACAGTTGTGCTCATAAGTTTACATACCCTGGCAGAATTTATGATTTCTTGGCCATTTTTCAGAGAATATGAATGATAAAACAAAACCTTTTCTTTCACTCATGGTTAGTGTTTGGCTGAAGCCATTTATTATCAATCAACTGTGTTTACTCTTTTTAAATCATAATGACAACAGAAACTACCCAAATGACCCTGATCAAAAGTTTACATACCCTGGTGATTTTGGCCTGATAACATGCACACAAGTTGACACAAAGGGGTTTGAATGGCTATTAAAGGTAACCATCCTCACCTGTGATCTGTCTTCTTGTAATTAGTGTGTGTGTATAAAAGGTCAATGAGTTTCTGGACTCCTGACAGACCCTTGCATCTTTCATCCAGTGTTGCACTGACGTTTCTGGATTCTGAAACCTCTTTTAGTAAGGACAGTGTTTTAGCGGTAGCAGCTGATAATCTTCAGAACTATCTATGAGATCACATAATAGTCAACCATTTTTGATAGCAGATAGGATTTCAAATTTAGTATCCTGGATCACTTTCTCGTATCACAGTACACAATTACCTACATCATTAACTATTGATAGTTTGTATTTTGTCTGCCGGATAGCCTTTTACGTGTTCTAATGTTTTCAATCATAAGCGTTTTATTTGCGTTGCAAAGTTTTTATATTATTGAATTTTTTACATTGTACCCCTTTTACAGTGTTACTTAATACATGCTAGTATGTGTATAGCTATATAAGTATTGTCCAATAGCTAGGTATATGCCTTCTTAGCACTTTATGTATTATATCACATATCTCTATGACAGCTGCTTGGGAGGATTTCATTGGCGTTCAGTAACCAATCATTAAGTGACACGTAGTCAGCGAATCAGACGCTGCAACGTACCTGACCTTTGACAGCCCGCTGAATTCAAAAGGTTCTAAGCGTTTTGTTGATATATCACTTCTTGACAAAGTTGGGTCGGATCCTGATGAAACGCGTTGACGAGCTATATCGTAGTCACATGATCTCCAGACACAGGCTATTACAACTTTGAGTAGCCCCACACCTCCAAGTATTCACGACGTTCCGATTGCGCTTAGACTTTAGGAAGGGCACAAGTCAACACTCATCTGGCCTGCAACAGAGTTTCTGTGGTGATATGCACTATATGGTTTGTTGTTTTTAATTCCTGTACGTATATTTTTTACTTGCGCTTTACAATTTGAATTAAATACTTTTATTCTTAGAGTGGTTTGCGCTCTCTGCTTTTGTTTTAAAAAGTTCCATTTGGGAGGGGGATCACAGTCCTCTCAGTATAATAAGAGCAGCATCCATTGACAGCATTTTCTGAGGCCACCGCTTGGAATTGTCCACACCGCTTTCCAGGGACATATATTGGAAAATACATTTTCCTCTGCTTCCATTATATGCAGGAACTTACATACCAACAGGGGTGATATACACTTTTCTGATCTGGTTATAAGTATACAGGTCACTTTGAAGTTTTACCCTATATTCTCTGTATTGTATAGTGTACGTTAAACTATATACCACTTACTTTCTATGGTATTTTAATATGTTGGTTCTATATCTGTTGTGAAATACTTTATGTGATAACTGGAAAGCGCAGTTTATATATACCTGTTCCATGCAATCCCATTATAGTCTATCGGCATTCCATTTTGTCATTCACCCTTGCCATTCCATAGAAAGCAGCTATAATCTGACGTAATCTCACTTTCAGAATATGTGCTACTGTACCTTGGGAACATATTTGGTAAATATCTATTTGATATGTCTCGTATTTTAGTTGCTATAGCACTTTTAAATGTAATCCCATTATAGATAATGGGCATTCCATTTTGTCATTCACCCTTGTCATTACATAGTAAGCAGCTATAATCTGACGTAATCTCACTTTCAGAATATGCTACTGTACCTGGGGAACATATCTGGTAAATATCAATTTGATATGTCTGATATTTTTGTTGCTATAGAACTTTAAAATGTAATACCATTATAGTCTACTAGTCCTAAAGCCCGTTTACATGGGCTATTTTTTGCAGTACAGCGGTCCCACCCCTTGCTCTCTCTCTCTCGCTCCACCTCTGTTTTGCTCTCTCTCTCCCCCCTCTCTTTTGCTCTCTCCCCCTCTCTTTTGCTCTCTCTCCCCCTCTCTTTTGCTCTCTCTCTCCCCCTCTCTTTTGCTCTCTCTCTCCCTCACTTTTGCTCTTTCTCTCCCCTGTATTTTGCTCTCTCTCTCCCTCTCTCTTTTGCTCTTTCTCTCCCCCTCTCTTTTGCTTTCTCACCCCCTCTCTTTTGCGCTCTCTTTCCCCCCTCTTTTGCGCTCTCTTTCCCCCCTCTTTTGTGCTCTCTCTCCCCCTCTCTCTTGCGTTCTCTCTCTCTTTTGCACTCTCTCTCCCCCTCTTTTGCGCTCTCTCTCTCCCCCCTCTTTTGCGGGCTCTCTCTTCCCCTCTCTTTTGTGCTCTCTCTTTCCCCCTCTCTTTTGCGCTCTCTTTCCCCCTCTCTTTTGTGCTCTCTCTTCCCCCCTCTCTTTTGTGCTCTCTCTCTCCCCCCTCTCTTGCTCTGTCTCTCTCCCCTTTTTTTTGCTCTCTCTCTCTATCCCTCTCTTTGTGCTCTCTCTCTCCCCCCTCTCTTTTGTGCTCTCTCTTCCCCGTCTCTTTTGCTCTCTCTCCCCCCTCTCTTTTGCTCTCTCTCTCCCCCCTCTCTTTTGCTCTCTCTCTTCCCCCTCTCTTTTGCTCTCTCTCTACCCCTCTATATTGCTCTCTCTCCCCCTCTCTTTTGCTCTCTCTTCCCTCTATTTTGCTCTTTCCCCTCTCTTTTGCTCTCTCTCTATCCCTCTCTTTTGCTCTCTCTCTTCCCCTCTTTATTGCTCTCTCTCCCCTCTCACCATTGTCATTCCATAGAAAACAGCTATAATCTGATGTAATCTCACTTTCAGAATATGCTACTGTACCTGGGGAACATATGGTAAGCATCTACTTGATATGTCTCATATTTGTGTTGCTATAGCACTACATGTAATCCTATTATAGTCTATGGGCATTCCATTTTGTCATTCACCCTTGTCATTCCATAGAAATCAGTTATAATCTGACGTAATCTCACTTTCAGAATATGCTACTGCACCTGTGGAACATATCTGGTAAATATCTAGTTGATATGTCTCGTATTTTCATTGCTATAGCACTTTTAAATGTAATCCCATTATAGTCTATGGGCATTCCATTACGTCATTCACCCTTGTCATTCCATAGAAAACAGCTATAATCTCACTTAATCTCACTTTCAGGATATGCTACGGTACCTGGGGAACATATCCGGTAAATATCTAGTTGATATGTCTCATATTTGTGTTTCTATAGCACTAAATGTAATCCTATTATAGTCTACGGGCATTCCATGTTGTCATTCAACCCTTGTCATTCCATAGAAAGCAGCTATAATCTGAAGTAATCTCACTTTCAGAATATGCTACTGTACCTGGGGAACATATCTGGTAAATAACTACTTCATATGTCTCATATTTTTGTTGCTATAGCACTAAATGTAATCCCATTATAGTCTATGGGCATTCCATTATGTTATTCCCCCTTGTCATTCCATAGAAAACAGCTATAATCTGAAGTAATCTCACTTTCAGAATATGCTACTGTACCTGGGGAACATATCTGGTAAATATCTACTTGATATGTTTCATAATTTTGTTGCTTCAACACTTTTAATTTTACATCCCATTAAAGTTTATGGGCAATATCTATTTGATATGTCTGATATTTTTGTTGCTATAGCACTTTTAAATGTAATACCATTATAGTCTATGGGCATTCCATTTTGTCATTCACCCTTGTCATTCCATAGAAAACAGCTATAATCTCACTTAATCTCACTTTCAGAATATGCTACTGTACCTGGGGAACATATCTGGTAAATATCTAGTTGATATGTCTCATAGTTTTGTTGCTTCAACACTTTTAATTTTACATCCCATTAAAGTCTATGGACATTCCATTTGTCATTCACCCTTGTCATTCCATAGAAAGCAACTATAATTTGACGTAATCTCACTTTCAGAATATGCTACTGTACCTGGGGAACATATCTAGTAAATATCTACTTGATATGTCTCATATTTGTGTTTCTATAGCACTAAATGTAATCCTATTATAGTGTATGGGCATTCCACTTTGTCATTCACACTTGTCATTCCATAGAAAGCAACTATAATATCATGTAATCTCACTTTTAGAATATGCTACTGTACCTGGGGAATTTATTTGGTAAATATCTATCTGATATGTCTCATATTTTAGTTTCTATAGCACTTTAAAATGTAATCCCATTATAGTCTATGGGCATTCCATTATGTCATTCCCCCTTGTCATTCCATAGAAAGCAGCTATAATCTGACGTAATCTCACTTTCAGAATATGCTACTGTACCTGGGGTACATATCTAGTAAATATAACACTTTTAATTTTACATCCCATTAAAGTCTATGGGCATTCCATTTTCTCATTCACCCTTGTCATTCCATAGAAAGACACTATAATTTGACGTAATCTCACTTTCAGAATATACTACTGTACATGGGGAACATATCTAGTAAATATCTACTTGATATGTCTCATATTTGTGTTTCTCTAGCACTAAATGTAATCCTATTATAGTCTATCGCCATTCCACTTTGTCATTCACCCTTGTCATTCCATAGAAAGCAATTATAATCTCACATAATCTCACTTTCAGAATATGCTACTGTACCTGGGGAATTTATTTGGTAAATATCTATTTGATATGTCTCATATTTTAGTTTCTATAGCACTTTAAAATGTAATCCCATTATAGTCTACGGGCATTCCATTATGTCATTCACCCTTGTCATTCCATAGAAAGCAGCTATAATCTGACGTAATCTCACTTTCAGATTATGCTACTGTACCTGGGGAACATATCTGGTAAATATCTATTTGATATGTCTGATATTTTTGTTGCTATAGCACTTTTAAATGTAATACCATTATAGTCTATGGGCATTCCATTACGTCATTCACCCTTGTCATTCCATAGAAAGCAGCTATAATCTGACGTAATCTCACTTTCAGAATATGCTACTGTACCTGGGGAACATATCTGGTAAATATCTAGTTAATATGTCTCATAGTTTTGTTGCTTTAACACTTTTAATTTTACATCCCAT
The DNA here is from genome assembly GCF_027579735.1 of Bombina bombina. Lineage (NCBI taxonomy): Eukaryota > Metazoa > Chordata > Amphibia > Anura > Bombinatoridae > Bombina > Bombina bombina. The sequence continues at coordinate 246,430,866 of NC_069502.1, forward strand.
TAAAGTCTATGGGCATTCCATTTTGTCATTCACCCTTGTCATTCCTTTTAGTACATACCCCCTTATTGTACATGTTTGCAGACAAAATCTACTAGAAAACACCTAACCATCACTGCTTTTTATTTAAAAAGACAAAGTTTACATTCAAAATTACCCATCTTGCTTCGTGTGACTAGGATTTATTGGATCAATGGTGGGTTCACCTAGGGGTCTGCAGTGGGATGTGGGTAAAATACAGGTAACACAAAAGAGGTGGTGTAGGAGCTACCTAAACAGGTCAATGGCTATAAATCCCTATAAGATCACTTCAATCTCCAAAAAAGTGATCAAGGTAAGAAACAAGAAAAACGAGTGGGATAAGCGCTCTCAAATCAGAGCAGACCTAACAATAATACATTTTAAATATTGTGCAAATCCGCTAATATCATCAGTAATGTGTATTGATAATTAATATATTATAATACATATAGTCGTGAACCAATGATAAATGTAAAATTTAATAAACTGAATATAAAATCAATAATTTACATAAGGGTAAAATTGATGCCGGCATCTAACAAAAAAACACAATATTGCAATTAAAATTCACGAATAAAAAATAGTGACTGATATGAGACTATCTAAGAATATATAACAATTATAAAGGAGTTATAACATGGTAAACAGCACTATGTACGCAAAATAGGGGAACAGGAAAAAACAGAAACAAACAGGGACCTGTTATATATTGGGGCGTGAAGATAGGTGGAAACTGGTGAAACAAATAATGTCTGTGATATTTCAAAGAAATATAAAAGCCCAATGTTATGAGGTTACTACAGTGACATATATCGACAAGTTACGCGATGTTCTGCTGTGCACAGACAGTGATGTCGGTTGATCCTGTGAAGAGAAGAATGAGACGCTCACAATCCGTGAAAGGGCGCCTGAGTGCAGTGTGTTCTGTTGGTGGTGACGTTAGATCCTGTGGCTGTGTAGCGAGATTGGATGAATCTCGAAATGATACTGTATATCCACTGTGTGAAACAAAGTCCTTCCAAATAGATTGTAGTTCTGATGGTTTAGATGGTATAGGATATAATGTAATAAGTTATATTAGTCTCACATTAAAATCACTTCAAGCAGAGGTTGAATGAACAGGAATTATTCAAATGTTTTGTTAATAAGCTTTGAAAAACAAACGATGAACCTGAATCAATCAGCACTTGAAGAAGATAAAGTAATAACCACTTTTAGAAAGGAATTATTCATATGTCTAAACTCAGATATTTTAAAGAATTTAGAGATGAACCTGTATCAAGTGTAAGTAGGTTTATCCTATACTGATATATCAAATAACAGTAAACAAATTCTACGCGTTTCAGCAGATAAGACTGCCTTTATCAAGATGTTTACTGCAACTAACGTGGTTTTTTTATAGGAGGAAACTTCTATGAGATAATTACCTATATAGAAAAAAAAAAAAAATCAGTGCGCCAAATACCTATATATAGGAAATCTATGAACATATAGTAAATCTATGAATATATAGTGCATCAAAGTAAAAACGCCTATACATGTAAAAACAAAAGTGACAAATGAAAAAACAATGTGGTTGTAAACCCAGTTCAATCAAACCATAGATACAAGTGAAGGGGTCGTTGTAATGGACAGTTCATTTAGTCCAATTCCAAATCCAGAAATCTGGAGCGGGTGGCAAGCTGCTTCTTCGAATTTCTTGTCGGTGTCCCAAGATGTTATGTTCTGCAGAAATGAATGATAAAGAAAGAAGGCGCCACCATAGTGCACAATCAGATGTGTATAACACGCCAGTTAAAAAAGTAAGACCGTACTTACAAGCTGTAAGACACTTGAGAAGTGTCACAAACGCCTTCTGGACTATTAATCGAGTCGTCCAGCTAACTCCCACTGGTAAATCTCGGAAGTCCTCTGATGTCCTCTGGAGTGTGAGGGTCGTGATGGCAGACAAAAAACCAGCACCCAGCAATGGCAATTACCACAGAGCCGGCTTGAACTTATACTATCCACTCTTGGTGTAGATACAATGTATCAGATGGATAGATAGAATGAATAAATAAAAGATACTTCGTGGCAAAAGTCTTGTAAAAGCATACAGACTTTATTTGGGGTACATAAGCACAACGTTTCTCGGTCTCTCCTGACCGTTTCCTCAGGTGCAATATACATAATAATAAAAACCACGAACTTTTATTGCCGTATTCTCGGCGTCCTCTAGATTGAGCAGCGCATGCGTGTGGGTGTGACCACCAGTAGAGCTTCCATTGGTGGTTGGTTATCCAATGATAAGCACAGCATTCGTGCCTCAGTGTACGATCAAACAATAGCGTAACTAAAAAGCTACTATTGATAGTAAACAACCTTAATAAGGCCGTACTCCGATCAAACATCAGAGCATTTCAAAAAGGTTATCTATGTATATCTTGAAATATATTATATCAAGAATATGAATATACTAGTTCTGTAAATATATGTATATATCGGGTAAGTTAAATAAATGTTTAGCCATATTAGTGGTAACACCCGCATCGCTCCTCCAAATCTAAAACTAAACAGATGGAACAAAAAAAGTCTCTATATCAAAACACATGTAGTATAAATAAAACAGTATAAAAACTCATAATATAGAGCTATAAATTAGAACCTCATATAAAAAAACTATAAAATGCAGTGTTTTGTTCGTATTCTTAAAATAATTACATAGTGTCGGACTGAATGAAAATATGTAAATATAAATATAGCTCATCCACAAAACATATATAGATCTGCACATACACACAAAGGGTAATTGTATAAGTATAAACCCAGCTAATATATCCGTACATGCATATATGTATATGCACACTTCACATACCTCTTAAACATAAAAGAATTGATAATACACATTGCATCAACAGTGAAAATACAATATGCCCGTCATATAATAATACTATAATGCAACTGTGTGTTTAACTATTAATGTAGTCAACGTCCTAAAGGGCCAATGGTGGGGGAGAAAATTTCATCAGATACCCTATATCGTGTGGTCTGCATATATAGAAATGTAATATAGTATAATTTAAGAAATATATATGTTAAGAAATTATATGTGATAATGTATATGTATATAAAAAATATATATAAAAAAATATATATATAAAAAAAAAAAAAAAAAAAAAAAAAAATTTTTGACCATGAAGTTAAAAATTAGTTAAAAGCTGCCATATCAATGTTGGCATTGAGTCCACCGGGGGACAAACTTTGGAGTTTCCATATCCAAAAAGTCTCTCTTTGTCTCAGATGCAGAAACCTATTTCTGCCCCATTTTGGTAGGATCTGTTCTATTGGAAATATAGAAAAACAATTGGATGATGTGGATTGGCACTGACTAGCATGTTTGGGGACACTATGATTTTTTATATTGTTCTCTATATTTCTTTTGTGTTCGCCCCACCTCTTTTTTATAGGCCTGGAGGTCCTCCCCACATATTGGACCCCACACACACATTCCAAGAGGCTATCACATTCCAAGAGATATACAACAAAAGGAGAATCACACGTAAAGTAAACTTTACGTGTGATTCTCCTTTTGTTGTATATCTCTTGGAGTGTGTGTGTGGGGTCCAATATGTGGGGAGGACCTCCAGGCCTATAAAAAAGAGGTGGGGCGAACACAAAAGAAATATAGAGAACAATATAAAAAATCATAGTGTCCCCAAACATGCTAGTCAGTGCCAATCCACATCATCCAATTGTTTTTCTATATTTCCAATAGAACAGATCCTACCAAAATGGGGCAGAAATAGGTTTCTGCATCTGAGACAAAGAGAGACTTTTTGGATATGGAAACTCCAAAGTTTGTCCCCCGGTGGACTCAATGCCAACATTGATATGGCAGCTTTTAACTAATTTTTAACTTCATGGTCAAAATTTTTTATTTTTATTTTATATATATATTTTTTTATATATATTTTTTATATACATATACATTATCACATATAATTTCTTAACATATATATTTCTTAAATTATACTATATTACATTTCTATATATGCAGACCACACGATATAGGGTATCTGATGAAATTTTCTCCCCCACCATTGGCCCTTTAGGACGTTGACTACATTAATAGTTAAACACACAGTTGCATTATAGTATTATTATATGACGGGCATATTGTATTTTCACTGTTGATGCAATGTGTATTATCAATTCTTTTATGTTTAAGAGGTATGTGAAGTGTGCATATACATATATGCATGTACGGATATATTAGCTGGGTTTATACTTATACAATTACCCTTTGTGTGTATGTGCAGATCTATATATGTTTTGTGGATGAGCTATATTTATATTTACATATTTTCATTCAGTCCGACACTATGTAATTATTTTAAGAATACGAACAAAACACTGCATTTTATAGTTTTTTTATATGAGGTTCTAATTTATAGCTCTATATTATGAGTTTTTATACTGTTTTATTTATACTACATGTGTTTTGATATAGAGACTTTTTTTGTTCCATCTGTTTAGTTTTAGATTTGGAGGAGCGATGCGGGTGTTACCACTAATATGGCTAAACATTTATTTAACTTACCCGATATATACATATATTTACAGAACTAGTATATTCATATTCTTGATATAATATATTTCAAGATATACATAGATAACCTTTTTGAAATGCTCTGATGTTTGATCGGAGTACGGCCTTATTAAGGTTGTTTACTATCAATAGTAGCTTTTTAGTTACGCTATTGTTTGATCGTACACTGAGGCACGAATGCTGTGCTTATCATTGGATAACCAACCACCAATGGAAGCTCTACTGGTGGTCACACCCACACGCATGCGCTGCTCAATCTAGAGGACGCCGAGAATACGGCAATAAAAGTTCGTGGTTTTTATTATTATGTATATTGCACCTGAGGAAACGGTCAGGAGAGACCGAGAAACGTTGTGCTTATGTACCCCAAATAAAGTCTGTATGCTTTTACAAGACTTTTGCCACGAAGTATCTTTTATTTATTCATTTTATTTATTCATTCTATCTATCCATCTGATACATTGTATCTACACCAAGAGTGGATAGTATAAGTTCAAGCCGGCTCTGTGGTAATTGCCATTGCTGGGTGCTGGTTTTTTGTCTGCCATCACGACCCTCACACTCCAGAGGACATCAGAGGACTTCCGAGATTTACCAGTGGGAGTTAGCTGGACGACTCGATTAATAGTCCAGAAGGCGTTTGTGACACTTCTCAAGTGTCTTACAGCTTGTAAGTACGGTCTTACTTTTTTAACTGGCGTGTTATACACATCTGATTGTGCACTATGGTGGCGCCTTCTTTCTTTATCATTCATTTCTATGAGATAATGTACATGATTGGTGTGTATTATTTAACCAATGGCGTATAGTGGGCGTATCAACTCTTTAGACGTTAACTCTTACGAGTGATATACTTCAGTTAATGGTACCATAATATTGCACATTTAGTGCGCTGTATACATTATTTAATAGCTACATAGAATCAAACTCATCTATATGCAATGTTCTAACATACTTTGGCCTTAACTCTTAAGAGTGGTATATTTAAGTTGACAGTGTCATATTATCGCACATTTAGTGCGCTGCATAAATTATTTAAAAATTACATAGAAACAAACTCATCTATATGCAATATTCTAACATACCGTTTTGGTAGTCAGTATTATCAAATACAGTAATCCTAAGGTTCATTTTGGAAAATTATCAATACACATTATTTCAATATATGCTTCAGATAATAAATCCTAAATACTATTTTTACTTTATCCACATGGTTATAGGTATATAAGAATCACTGGGATTAGTAAAAAAAAAATAAAAAAAAAATATATATATATATATAATAAAGAATACTTATATTATATATTGATGTGGGTAAAAGCCAGATCTTGCCGGATCCATGCCTAATTTAGACAAATACACACAAATGTAAGTGTTTTCTACACAAACACATCCAGACACTTCTGGATCCATCAATATTTTTCTCAAAAACGTTTGGGTCCTTTCAGAACCAACACTTTTTTACAGAAAAACAGCCGGATCTTGCCGGATCCATGCCAAATGTAGACAAACACAAATTTAAGTGTTTTCCACACAAACACATCCAGACACTTCTGGATCCATCAATATTTTACGCAAAAAATGTTTGGATCTTTTAGAACCAACACTTTTTTTCATAAAAACAGCCGGATCCTGCTGGAACCATGCCTAATTTAGACAGATACACACAAATTTAAGTGTTTTCCACACAAACACATCCAGACACTTCTGTATCCAACAACATTTTACTCAAAAACATCTGGGTCCTTTCAGAACCAACACTTTTTTTTTTTTTTTTTCAAATAAGCTTTATTAGCGAAATGAGAAAGATGATATACAAATGACAGAGGTACAATGCTTCAAACAGGATTACTGATTACATAAGTGAGTACAACTTGTTACATACATTTCGCATATTTTAACGAATTCTGCTAAATCAGTACAATATAATACCTCAGATGTCCTGAGAAGGCCATTCCAGTATATGACTTCAATATAGATCCTGTTCTGATTTTGCGATAAAAGCTATTCTTACTAAATTATATATTCAAGTTATACAACAAAGACATATAAACAGGTAATTAATGTATTAAACCTCGGGAGTAAATCAAGATAAGGAGTGACTTTGCACGGCTTACATGTTACACCTAGCCGTGGGATAATGTCTTCCCGAGGTGGCCATGGTTCCCTGACCAAAAGAAAGAATTGTCAAGGTGTTAAAGGTAAAGGGGCTCGACAAAGGAAGAACCAAGGGGGGCTCAGGAGAAGGGAAGAGGGGGAGAGGGGAGGACCAGATGACAAGGCAAGGAGGGGGGAAAAAAAAAAAGGGAAGAGGAAGGGAAGGAGAGGGGGGAGAGGAGTCAGAAGCATTGTCATCTTTTCGTTACAATTGAATTATAATCCTCTCCCTTCCCATGTGAGCAACATCAGTTCATGTGTGCACAGTTTCCCAATTCTAAGATAATGATACCTTTCTAATCTCAGAAGGTCAGCTATTTTATTTTTCCATTCTTGAATGGTGGGAACAGTTTGTTTTTTCCAATAAAGTGGAATTAGGCCTTTTGCCCCATTAAGCATCAGCAGAAGGAGCAGGTACTTATCTTCTCCCACCATTTTGGGTAATTGATGGTATAACAAGTAGCTAGGATTAGGGGGAATGATGACTCCCAGTACCCTGCTCATCTCAGCCATTATGCTATTTCAGTAGGGCTGAATCAGTGGACAAGTCCACCAAATGTGTAGGAGGGCACCCTCTCCAGCATCCCCCTCCAGTTTGAGGATAAATGTGTTTCAGTCTTTGGGGAGTCAGATACCACCTACTTAGCAGTTTGTACTGTGTTTCTTGGACCCTAGCTGAGACAGAGGTTCTTCTAGTCCTATCGAAAATCTTGTTCCATTCTTCACGACTTATCTCTAGCCCTAAGTCATCTTGCCATGCTTGTGTATATGTTGGGAGGGGTTGTTCATTTCCTAGCAAGAAAAGTTTATATAGTTGCGAAATCAAGTGGGATGGGCATACTGTCGCTGTACATAGATTTTCAAAATGAGTCCTACGTCTTGTAAAGTCGGGTCTCTCTTTGTGTGTGTCAAAAAAGTGTCGAATCTGTGCTACTCTGAACCATGAGGTGAAAACTTCACTATCCCATTCAGCTAATTCTTCCTGGGTCTTCAGATTGTCTTGACTGAGAATGTTAAAAATCGCTGAGTCGGCCAAGCTACAGCTCCTATCTGAACGATGTACACCAGCGACAAATCCCAGGTCAGGGTTTTCCCTGATGGGGGTGACCGGAGAGCTCGGGGTGTATATGTAGGAGGCTTTTTTAAGTAGTTTATCCCAGCCCGCTAGGACCTCATCTACCAGAGGGTAGAGCTTGGCCACTTGGGGTCGGTGGGGAGGAGAGATCCAAGCCAGAGCACCCACATTACTTCTTTTCAGGATGCTATTATCCACCTGAATCCAGGCTTTTTGGGGAGAGTTATGACACCATTCGACCAGTCTCTGGAGAAATATAGCTTTTTGGTAAATTCGTAAGTCTGGTATACCCAAACCACCACAGCTTCGGGGAAGATATATTGTTCTCCTGCTGATTCTCGGCTTCATGTCTCTCCATATATACGATTCTATCGCTGATTGGATTTGGTGGATAAGGTGGGATGCAGCAGTTGAAGGGATAGTCTGCTTTATATACAGTACTCGTGGGAGCACGTTCATTTTAACCACTCCTGTACGGCCCAGCCAGGAGATGGTTTTGTTTCTCCAATTCGATAAGTCCCTGACTATATCGTCTCTGACAGATTTATAATTCAGATCCACAATCCCCTTTATAGTAGGTACTAAAAGTATACCTAGGTATTTGAGTTTCTCATGGGCAACCTTTAGGGGGCATTTGTCTTCTAAGGCTTTAAACTCGCCTGGGGGGACAGTGATGTTCATAATTTCAGATTTCTGGGGGTTCAGAAGGAAATTTGACACTTTCCCATATGCGGAGAACTCTTCCACCGCTGCCTTCAGTGAGTGTTCCGCGTCGGATATTAGTAACAGGACATCGTCGGCGTACATGGCGAGCTTATGCTCGGAGCCCTCCACCTTAAGTCCTCTTATCTTAGTGTTTGATCGTATTTTGCTTGCCAAAATTTCAATCGTGAGAACAAATAGGAGTGGGGACAGGGGACATCCCTGTCTAGTTCCGTTTCCAATCGTAAAGGCCTCAGAGAGAGTGCCATTCACCCTCACTCTTGCATTCGCGGACGAGTACAGAGACATTATCCTGTTGATAATCTTAGAACCAAAACCGAATTTGATTAAAGTATGTTGGATAAATAACCAGCTAACCCGGTCAAATGCTTTCTCTGCATCTGTTGAGACCAGGGCTAGCGGTACTTTATTATTGTGAGCATAAGTGATCATCTGGAGGACCTTGAGGGTGTTATCCCTCGCTTCTCGTCTTGGGACAAAACCCACCTGATCAGGAGAGATCAGCTGAGGAAGATATTTATTGAAGCGGTTGGCTATTACTCTAGCTAGGATCTTAACATCCAGGTTGAGCAAAGATATAGGTCGATAGTTCTCAGGTCTGGAGTCAAGTTTGTCTGGTTTAGGGATTACAGTGATGTGAGCCTCTAGCATCGATCGAGGCAACAGAGGAGAGTCTGTCAGTGAATTAAAGAGATTTAGCATTCCCGGGGCTAATAAGTCCCTGAAGACTTTGTAATATTTGGCTCCGAAGCCGTCTGGGCCTGGGCTCTTACCGGATGTCATATCTTTGATAGCCTTTTTGATCTCCTCCATGGTGAATGGAGCGTCTAGGGCTTCAGAATCTGATTTCGAGAGTTTCGGGACCTCAACTTTGTCAAGGTACTCCTGTATCTTTCTCGCCTCTTGCTCTTGACCCCCAGGATCTTTTTGTATGTTATAAAGATTCGCGTAGTAAGACCCAAATATCTCAGCTATCGACTTGCCATCCTCTCTGGGCATCCATCAGGGTGCATCATGGAATGAACATAATGTCCCTTTTTTTTGCGCGCAATGGCCCTGGCGAGGAGGCGTCCTGCTTTGTCGCCTTGTTCAAAAAATTGTCTCATTATTAAGGCTATTTTTTGTTGATCCTCTTGCAGAAACTTCAAAAGTGCTGCTCTCGCCTGGGCCAAGGCCCTGATAAGTGGGTCTTCGGCAGGTGCAGCTTTGTGAGCTTTTTCAGCCGTGTCCACCTCATTCAGCAGTCTCTGATATAGCTCCTTTCTCATCCTGACTATTCTAGCCTTCTGTTTCAGAAATATGCCCCTGATTGTACACTTGTGGGCTTCCCAAACCCCGGTTGGTTGAATTTCTGACCTCTCGTGTATTTGAAAATATTCCCTTAAGGCTTTTTCAATTTCTAATCTCAGAGCCGAGTCATCTAATAAAGTGTCGTCTAATTTCCATACAAATGGTGTGGTGGGTGTGTCCGACCAAGACACCGTGCATGTGATCGGGGCATGGTCCGACCAAGTGATGGGGAGTATGGTACTATTCGTGGTGATTGTTAGTCCTGTAGTGTCTGTAAGCCAGTAATCTATTCTGGAGTATTTCCTGTGGGGGTGTGAATAAAATGTGTAGTTTTTAGTGGTGGGGTGCTGTACCCTCCAGATGTCGTGAAGTGCTACTTCTTTTAGTAATGCTGATATACGTTTGAGAGCCCTTTGGGGGACGCTGGAGAGTCCATTGGAGGTACCTATAGTTGGGTCCAAAGCAACATTCATGTCTCCCCCCAGAAACAAAATACCAGACTGCAACTCCAGGACCTTGTGGATCACAGTTTGGAAGAAAGTGTGTTGGAGTTGATTGGGGCAGTATACATTAACGAGGGTAATGGGCCTACCATAAATCAGACCAACTAGTAATAAGTACCTGCCCTCTGGGTCTCTGTGCACAGTCATAGGTTGGAACGGTATTGAAGAGCTAAAGATGATGCCAACCCCATTCTTTTTGCTAGGGCCTGATGCAAAAAAGGCGGTGGGATATTTTTGGTTAGACCAGCGTGGTTCGTGGCCTGACACAAAGTGAGTTTCTTGTAAAAAAACAATATCCCCCCCATGTCTGTGTAGGTCCCTGAAGACCATGGAGCGTTTAGCGGGGCTATTGAAACCTTTCACATTTACGGATATCATTTCTATGGAACGGGGTTTAGTCCTTAAGCCCACCATTTTCTGGGTGGAGGGGGGCAGGGAAGAGAAAAAAAAGGGGGGGGGGGGTAAACAGGAAAAGGTGGAGAGAAGGGGAAGAGGAAGAAAGGGGAGGTGTAAAGAGGTGGGTTAGGTGTTCGGGGTGAAGAGAAAAAAGACCTTGGTTGTGAGAAGGTAAGTGGAAAATCAGTAATACCTGTGTAACAAAACAATTTATATTAGCAAAACTACTAACCAATGTGACACAAAGGTATGCACCTACACTTCTAACAAAAATGACAAAAAACCAAGGTACCAAAACAGGGGTAGTGTTCCCTGCTATTTTACACTATATAACAACATTTTGAAAAAACCTATAACTTTAAATAAGTACATATTTGAATTGAGTTGCAGCTCATCCAGTCTTCCCTCCGGGTGTTATAGAAGGGGGGGCCCTGATCCTATCATCTTGTGATATAATGAGCTTTCGATAACATGTATTATAGACCAGCTTATTAAAGATCTGAAAAGTAAAAGTTCTCCCCTTGTTGAAATTAAGAGCCATCTACTATTCATGGCCTCTGTGATGTCTGTATAAGTATAATGGGTCTATGATGTATGTTCCCACTATGATAACCTACACATGATATTTACTAGTTGGAGACAGTTATCTTCAATATGGGTTATGGGAGGAGACTAAGAGGTCCATTGCCCCCCCCCCCCCCCCCACACTGTTCAGTGTTTCAAGGGAGCTTCTAGGCTTCTAATTTGGTCTTATTTTAAACATGTTTCTCGATTTTGGGTATATTCTAAGTGCCTTTCCCTTATGTAAAGCTCACTACATTATGGCCACCTGAGAACTTATTGTCTAGATATCACAATGGTTACCCAGATCAGGGAGAAATGCAAACATTTGGCTTAACATTAAAACAAGAATACACCTAACATATATATAACCATTCTTCAACAGCAACATTTTGGGACCTAACTAGGTCACGGCCGGCCCTTCACTTCATATAAATGAACTTTTGTCCATAAGCAAAGTGCAAATTAAAGCAGAACAGTACATAGTATCATCTAAAAGTCTCTCACCACTCAGCTTGGAAGATGATGGGGTCCATTGATTTCTTCAGCCGCTTGATCCAAGGGGGCCACAGGAACTTTATCAGGGAGCCTTATATTGAGGCCCAAAGCCTGATTAAAGGATGGCAGTTCAGCGGGGGTCCTGAGAACATGTGTGGTGTTATCCTTATTGACGATGAGACTTGTAGGGAAGCCCCACCTGTATGGGATCCTGTTAGCTTTTAATGTGGAAGTAACAAACTTGAGGTCTCTCCTCTTTTGGAGCGTAGTAGGGCTGAGATCTGAGTAAACCTGTATTTCTGTTCCTCTGAATTCTATCATCTGCTTGTTCCTGGCCAATCTAAGTATGTCCTCTTTTTCTTTAAAGGATAGTAACTTTAGGATAATATCCCTTGGGGGGGGCTCTATTTGGGGGTTTAGGGCGCAGTGCCCTATGGGCTCTCTCTATTTTGATCTCTCGGCTCATTTCATCATTTCGAAGATACTTGACAAAGTCTTGTATATATGCTTGTATTGCAGGGGGCTCCACTGTTTCAGGGACCCCTCGCAGCCTGAGATTGTTTCTCCTGCTGCGGTTCTCAAGGTCTTCCACACGATCTAAAAGTGAGTGCACTGTGTTCTCCTGCGCCTGCAGGAAACTGGCTTGATGTTGAAGGTCAGAGCTAAGTGTCTCATGTTTTTCCTCCACCTGAGTCACTCTGCGATCAACAGCTGTGATGTCTCTTTTAAGCTCATGGAACATAGATTTAAAGTCTCTCATAGCTTCTTTGATATCCTCTTTTGAGGAGAGAAGCCTGAGATCTTCCCTGGTCACACAATGCAAATGAGTTGGCACTGTCGGGGGATCGTGAATTTGTGCAGAGGTAGATTTCAGCTGGGCATCCTGTTTCCCTGCCGACACCCCAGGCTCACTTGCTATTAAGTAGTTTTCCATTATAGAGAATTGCGTATTTTTAGGTAGTCTAGTTTATCTTTTGTTGGGCATCACATATATATAAATTATTTGGCTGTTTTAGTTAAAAAAAAAAAGGGGGGATATGTGAGAAAAGAAAGGGGGGGAGGCCCAGATAGTATTGCGTAATCAGTCTACTTATTCCCCTTTTCACTTGCAATTACAGCTTCTCCTATCCTTCTCTCTTTGCAGACCAGTGTTATGAGTATTCCAGGGATATATTCTCCCAATTAGGATGAATGAAAAATGTTAAAGCAGATGTGTAATTGCTAGGCAGATTCCAGAGCTAGTGAGACTCCTAAATCTGCTGCAACGAGACTGTGCACCAATTCAGTACCCAACTCCTTTTGAAATGCTGTGGTTGATATTCCAGGGGGAATAACCTGTTGCTGCTGCTGTAGTGATGGATAGTGTACAGGCAGGGCCTTTGATTAAATGATACTCAAATGTGGTGCAGGCCAGACCCACCAAAATATCAGGGTGTGTTGAGCTTACTTATAAATAATGGCCTTCTCCTCCTTCCCTCTGCTTATTAAATGTGACCGGGTTATAAGACAGCCTGGGTCCCCAAACCCCTGTGTTGCTGGAATGGCTGTGCGACCAGCCGCTTACCCGGTACTGTCTGTGTGTGAGCGATGCGGCCTTCTACCACGTGGCCGTTCCTTTTCTGCGGAGGATGATTCCTTGCCGGCGAGAGCTCCAATCTCCTGACCTCTCTGCGCCTAAGGGTCATGTCTGAAGGTACCGCCAGCCGAGGCAGTCTTATGGAGCAGGCCTCTGTTGAGCACTGATGACCGGGTGCGCGGTCACGCACTTTCACTGCTGGGAACTATGGCGTCTCTGCAAGGGTTGTAGGCGGTATTACCGCTGTGTTTCTGGGCAGCGAAGGGGAAATCCACCTCAGCTCCGATGGCTACAGCTCCACAGACAGTCCGGTCAGTTCTCTTGTGGCTGTATGTGTGATCAAGCCTGGATGTCTTCCTTAGAGCCGCGGTGAGTGGTTTAACTGGGCTCAATGCAGGTGGATGGTGCCCCGGGTCCTCCCCGAGCAAAAGTCTTTTTTTTTTAGTGTAAATATAGCAGGGACAACTGAGCTTTTCTAGAACGCAGCCATTCTCAGCAGTGGCTAGGCTCTCCGCCCCAGAACCAACACTTTTTTACAGAAAAACAGCCGGATCCTGCCAGATTCATGCCAAATTTAGACAAATACACACAAATTTAAGTGTTTTCCACACAAACACATCAAGACACTTCTGGATCGATCAATATTTTACGCATAAACATTTGGGTCCTTTCAGAACTAACACTTTTTTTCAGAAAAACAGCTGGATCTTGCTGGATCTATGCCTAATTTAGACAAATACACACAAATTTAAGTGTTTCCCACACAAACACATCCAGACACTTCTGGATCCATCAATATTTGACTAAAAAACAGTTGGGTCCTTTCAGAACCAATACTTTTTTTACAGAAAAATAGCCGGATCCTGCCGGATCCATGCCTAATTTAAACAGATAAACACAAATGTAAGTGTTTTTCACACAAACACACCCAGACACTTCTGGATCCAATATCATGTCAAAATAATAAGTGTGGGGTGTACAGCGCCTAGGGCTGAGGAATTGACTAGCGGATAATAAATACTGACTTTTCTATAAAGAAAGCACTGACTGTTGGGTCAGTATTTATTTACACTCTGTATGGATGTGGCACATTGATTGACAACAATGAAATACAATAAAATTAAAACTACAATAAAACTACTCATGGATCCATGAAATTAAAACAAAGTGAATTCTTATACATATAAAATAGCTGGTACATTTTGGTCCTACAAGGTGATGACCCAATTTTAACACAAATTGGTGAAGTGCAAACTCCTGCAAATACCTTTAATGTATACAGATCACAATCAAATGTGTCTGCAAAATAATTGTGAAAATGTGCATGAATGTTCAATGGTGATGAAAAAAGTTGATGAAAAAATGAGTGAACAAATGTAAATTGGCGACACAATCTTTGATAGAAAACCGTTGATGAAATTTTTTTTTGAAAATATATATTGTGACAAAATGTCAAAGTGGAAAAATGGAATAAAAAAGTGTCAATGCAAAAAAAGGAAAAAATAATGAAATGGCAATGAAAATGAAAAATGAAAAAATGTGAAATGATGATGACCGTGAAAAAATGTGACAACAAATCCAATACTTGTAATCCAATAGGTTAAAACAAAAGTCAAAGTGAAAAACCTTGTGTGTTGATGAAGATGATCCTCCAGGGGATCCTGGGCGTGTCCTTGAAGATCAGTTGACCAATATTATCGTTCTTGATTGTCTCTGTAAAAAACACACAACATAGCATAGTAGGTCCAAATATGAGGAATCAAGGGAGTGGTGCTTACCAGTAGGTCGACGCATTTCGGCACTTAGTATTTTCATACAATATATATAATCATCCCAACAGGCTCACGATTAGCTGTATTACTATATAATTTCAAGTAAGGATTCCATAGCGCTGTTAGATCTGACAGGCTCAAGTCCAACGCAAACACCAATCTGACATATAACAAGCTCCTCATTGGCTGCCTGAATTCACATGGTGTAAACAAACCATGACAGGCTTAACCCCGGAACAAATGACTGTTTCCAGATTGGCTGCCTTACGAGTCACATGATACAAACATAAATGTGACGTAATTATCCACGGCAGATTTAACATAGAAAATAGATCATTAAGCCACATTGAGTCTATTTAATCTAATCGAACAAAAAGAAGAAGTAAAAACAAATAATAACATCACAAATAGACACGGTAAACATACACTATATTAAAGTTTTCGTTCATATATACTTCCGGTTTCATATATCCGGTTTTGATCAAGGTCAGTTACACGCCCACTACTAAAGGGTATTTAAAGGGATTATCAGCATCTCAATAACCAGTCTTGATAAAGGCCTGAGCTAAGGGCCAAAACGCGTCGACCTACTGGTAAGCACCACTCCTTTGATTCCCCATATTTGGACCTACTATGCTATGTTGTGTGTTTTTTTACAGAGACAATCAAGAACGATAATATTGGTAAACTGATCTTTAAGGACACGCCCAGGATCGTCATCGGTCACGTCACACGGTCATCATCATTTCACATTTTTTCATTTTTCATTTTCTTTTTCATTTTCATTGCCATTTCATTATTTTTTCATTTTTTGCATTGACACTTTTTTATTCCATTTTTCCACTTTGAAATTTTGTCACAATATATATTTTCTCAAAAAAAAATTTCATCAAAGGTTTTCTATCAAATATTGTGTTACCAATTTTCATTTGTTCACTCATTTTTTCATCAACTTTTTTCATCACCATTGAACATTCATGCACATTTTCACAATTATTTTGCAGACACCTTTGATTGTGATACATTAAAGGTATTTGCAGGAGTTTGCACTTCACCAATTTGTGTTAAAATTGGGTCATCACCTTGTAGGAGGTCATATTAGGACCAAAATGTACCAGCTATTTTATATGTATTAGAATTCACTTTGTTTTAATTTCATGGATCCATGAGTAGTTTTATTGTAGTTTTAATTGTTATTTTATTGTATTTCATTGTTGTCAATCAATGTGCAACATCCATACAGAGTGTAAATAAATACTGACCCAACAGTCAATGCTTTCTTTATAGAAAAGTCAGCATTTATTATCCGCTAGTCAATTCCTCAGCCCTAGGCGCTGTACACACCACACTTATTATTTTGATTCTCTTGGGCTAGTTAGGAAGCCTTTTTGTGCACACCTCAGCGCTTGGTCACTACAATATTCTTTTCAGTAACATGTCACTCAAAAACATTTGGGTCCTTTCAGAACCAACACTTTTTTTCAGAAAAACAGCTGTATCCTGCCGGATCTATGCCAAATTTACACAAATACATACAAATGTAAGTGTTTTCCACACTAACACATCCAGACACTTCGGGATCCATCAATATTTCACTCAAAAACGTTTGGGTCCTTTCAGAACCAACACTTTTTTTCATAAAAACAGCCGGATCCTGCCAGATCCATGCCTAATTTATGTTTAAATATTTTTTATTAAAGTTTGCAAAGATTTATGAAATACATTTACATCAAAATTTGCCAATTACGTCTTCAAACAAATTGCAAATAAAACACATTGTCATAACAAATAAAGTTTCGAACTTGTATAACTCAAATATTCAAAAATTAGATCTCAGTTCTCCGCAATCATGATGTAAAACATAACATATATGGTGTCCTAGACCTCCCTCTAAGAGACATAAAATAGAAAGGGGGAGAACTTATCCCCTTGAGCAATGTAAGACAAGGAAGGTAAGTTATACCATTAATTTATATTGAAAAAAAAGGGGGGGGGGAATATAACATGGGTAAAGGTGACAACATATCCAGCAACAGCTGGATAAGCTTATCATGGTAGTGCTTTTGAATCTAAGTGTGTAATGCATGTTGATCAAGGTATGGTATTCCTATTGGGTAGATCCCGGTCTGAAGCATCCCCATTTATCCAATAGAACCAGATCTGATGAAATGTGTCCTTGTTGTCTAGGATCCCAGATGCCAATTCGTACATATTGTATGTGTATTGTATCTTATTCATTATTTCAGACCAGGTAGGGACCCCTGTCTTCCAATATTTAGCAATACATGTTCTGGTGACTGTACATAGAATATTGAAAAAGGTATTTAAGTGTTTGCTATATAAGGTGTTGTGATCGTGTAAGAGAGCTTGTTGTATAGTGAAATTGATCTCCTCACCTATCAGGCGACCCATGAAAGAAGCCAATCTCATCCAGATCGCATTGACCCCAGCGCAGTCCCACCACATATGGCGATATGTGCCTACCTCCCCGCACCCTCGATAGCATAGTTTGCTGCCTTGTGTGGACATATGTGCGGTCTTAACCAGTGTCAGGTACCATCGGAAAAGTGTTTTCATAACGTTTTATTTTAAGTCTGCACTCAAAAGGCCTCTATCAGCGGTCTGAAATAGGTGTTCCCAGTCCACTAGGTCTTTAGTCATATTCCAGTCCCTTTCCCAGGCTGTCATAACCGAGGATTTGGTCTTAAGTGGACCAGATTGAATAGTCAAGTATAGTCTGGAAATAGTATGTTTGGAGCGATGGGGGCTATTACAAAGTAGTTCCAAAATAGTAGGGGCTCCCTTCTGTGTCTCTGAGAAAGGATCTGACTGAGGAGCTGAGTTGGAGGTAAAGATACCAATGTATTTGTATTGGTGCTACTTTCTCTTGCAATTGATTGAAGGAGAGCAACTTCCCGTTATTTAATATGTCTGCAACTCGGTACAGTCCCTTATTCTCCCACTTCTTAAACTGTGGTCTTAGCTCGTCAGGAAAGATATATTGAATTGGGGTGGAAAGAGAGAATCTTGGCATTAGATTGTTGCCCAATATCACTTTCGACCATGTATGTAAGGTAAGCTCTGAAGTGTATGGTGTTGGGTGGGATAAAGTGGATTGTTGAATTTTCCTGTCCCAGAAGATTGAATCTGGTTCACCCCAGCCTCCCATCTCTGCCTCCAATCTGGGCCACAATGCATCTGTTGACTTCTGTAAAAGCATTTTATCCTGTGCTATTCTAGCGGCCTTATAGTAATCTAACAATGCCGGTCTTCCAACCCCTCCTAGTGTTTTGTGTCTATTTATTATAAATTTTGATACTCTAGCAGATTTGCTCCCTCTAATGAAGGAGAGAAGCTCAGTTTGCAACTTTTCTATATCAGGCCTGTTGATCTTTATAGGGAGTGATCGAAATAGATATAAAATTCTAGGTAAAATAGTCATTTTGACAGCTGCAAGTCTCCCTAGCCAGGAAAAGTTGTAACTTTTCCATTTCCTAAGGTCTCGTCTGATCTGTTTAAAAAGGGGGATATAGTTGAATTTATATAATAAATGAGTCTGTGGTGGCAGGAAAATTCCTAGATATTTGAGTGTATGTTTCATCCATTTGAAATCGAAATTGGATTCTAATAATTTTTGAGAGTGTAAGGAAATAGCGATAGGTAGAGCCTCACATTTATCTGTGTTTATCTTATATCCTGATATAATTGAAAATGTGTCTAAGATCCCATAGAGGTTGGGGAGTGAGATAAGTGGCTTGGTGACGGTTAATAGGATGTCGTCTGCAAAGAGCGAAAGCTTATACTCCGAATTTGCTACAGAGACCCCCGAGATATCTGGGTGAGATCTGATTCTGGCTGCTAGTGGTTCTATACAAAGGGCGAATAATAGTGGTGAAAGAGGGCAACCCTGTCTCGTGCCGTTTAGGCTTGGAAAACTTTTGGACTTGTATCCAGCTGAGGCTACCTGGGCAAATGGGAGAGAGTATATCGCTTGTAAGGCTGTTATAAATGTACCATCAAACCCCATCCTCACAAGG
The DNA here is from genome assembly GCF_027579735.1 of Bombina bombina. Lineage (NCBI taxonomy): Eukaryota > Metazoa > Chordata > Amphibia > Anura > Bombinatoridae > Bombina > Bombina bombina. Next base: position 246,450,060 of record NC_069502.1, read on the forward strand.
GTGCTGAACATATATTTCCAATCAATTCTATCAAACGCCTTCTCCGCATCCAATGACAAGAGCAGAGAAGGCGTTTTTGTCTTATCCAACCATTGCACGAGATTTGTCACCTTTTTGATATTATCCGGAGCCTCCCTATCTTTGATGAATCCCACCTGATCAGGATGCACCAGGTGGGGTATAATTAGTTTAAGGCAAATTGCCAAAATCTTCGTAAAGATCTTCAAATCTTGATTTATAAGGGATATCGGGCGATAATTTTTACAAAGTCTATGGTTTCTGCCAGGTTTAGGTATCACTACAATTTTAGCATATAAGAGTTCCGGTGGAACAGGGTTGCCCTCCATAATATGGTTGCAAAATGTGGTAAGGTGAGGGAGCAGCGTGGATCCAAATAGTTTATAGTATTCCCCTGGAAGCCGTGAGGGCCCGCTGCCTTCCCCGGTTTAAGATCTCGGATTGCCCCCATCACCTCCGCCGCAGATATCTTAGCATTGTTTCCCTGTGTTCCCTAGATATTGTGTGCAGGGGGGAATGTGCGAAAAATTCTGTCGTGAGAGTTTCTGTTGTTGTGTTATGAATGACTTTGTGTCCGTCGTATAAGTCCCCATAATAGGTTGCAAATGTATCGACTATTTCCTGTGGATGTGAAGTGGAGGTACCCCGAATGGTCTCAATAACTGGGATGGCTAATGCTCTACATCTTTCCCTGATTTTGTAGGCCATAAATTTATCCGGCTTATTCGTGTAAATGAAATACCGAGATTTCAGTTTTTGAGTAGCCCTAGTAGCTTGGGAGTTAAGCATCGACATTAGTAGGTTCTTTTTTAGTCTGGAGCATATTTAGGGTGGAAGTCAATTTCGATAGTCTGTGTTGTCTCTCTAGTAAATTTATTTCCCTATAAAGCTCTTCTAGTTGATGTCTGTATTTTTTGTTTTGGACCGCTTTTTCTTTGATAAGCAATCCCCGTAGCACTACCTTATGTGCTGCCCATATGTTTATTGGATTTAAAGTGGAGTCAGTGTTGATAGTCCAATATTCTGTTAATGCTCGTAGAGTGTTTTCGTGTGCCTGAGGGTTTTTAAGATATGTAGGGTCGAACGTCCAAGTTTTGCTACATGATGGATCTCTTAGTCCGTCTATCTGTAGGGAAACAATGGAATGATCCGACCAATCACAGGCATGTATGTCAGATTTTCGTATTAAGGGTTGAAGAATCTGGCTAACATATACATAGTCTAATCTCACGTATGAATTGTGTGCAGCTGAATAGAAAGTAGTATCAGTAGTTACTCCATATAATGTATCCCATGTATCTATTAGGGAGTGAGGTGATAAGTGATCTTGAATAGATTTGATTAGTCGATTATGTCGGAGTTGCTTGTTAGTCAAAAAGCTATTAGATGTATGTTTAATCAGGGACATAGTGATATTAAAATCCCCTGCTAAAATGATCTTAGTTTGGGACCATTGTGTTAATAGGTGTGCTATATGTCGAAAGAATGAGTGCTGGTTCTCGTTGGGTGCATAGACATTGCATAGAGTGATCTCTAAAATCTGACCCCTGACAATAAGATATCTCCCTTCTGGGTCCTGAATGGTAGATACATGTGTGAAATTAATAGAGGAATGAATTAAGATAGAGACTCCCCTTTTCTTGGTGGATGTCGTGGCATGGTAGTGGGTTGTGAAGTGTCGTGCCCAGTATCTTGGGATATTAGCTTTAAGAAGGTGTGTTTCTTGTAAAAATAATAAGTTTGCCTGCAATGAGGCATATTGGGACATCGCTATCTTACGTTTGTGTCAGTGTTAAGTCCCCTGACATTATGGGAAAGCAAAGTTATTCTAGGGAACATTGTTTGGTAATGTTGTGTATGTTAGGGCTGCGTAAACTGGTACCTTCTGGTTCCGACCTTTACCTTGCTGGAGTCTTAATGGAGTAGTAGTTTCAGTATCAAGGAGCATTACAAAGTTGTCACTGGGGTAAAAAGAAACAGAGAAAAAACAGCACATTACATGCAACAGAATAAAAAACAGGTCCCCGTCCCTGAAACAGTCAGCTAGGGGACAACATTGTGAAAATGAACAAATAATCAACAATCAGTATTGCGAGGGGGCAAGGGCACCCCTCCAGCTCACAAGTCAGGTCATATCTAAAGTCAGCTCACGACCTCAACCAAATGAGCGTCATTCAAGTTTGTTTTTGTGTAATTTGTGAAAAGTTCAAAGGCTTCTAAACAACCATCAACTAGGCCGTTAACCGGAATTTGGTAGTATTACCTCAGTCTCGGGTATCTTTCACATTGAGGAGTCAAGTACCGTTTCCTCGAGTTTCTTTTGTCTTTTGTTTTTTATAGTTAATTTTCTGCCAACGCTTTGTGTCTGGTTTTTTGTGTTGACTCGCCATTAGAGGGAGCTTCCAGATGTGGTAATGCTGGGGCTTCTAAGCCCAGGACTTTACAAATTTCAGGAATATCTTCTCGCTCTTTGAGGGTTATTATTTTAGAGTCTTTGGTGATGATGAGCGCAAAGGGGAAGCCCCACTTATATGGTATCTGATGTTTCCGGAGCAAAAGCGTAAGGGGCCGTAAGGTACCCCTGCGTTGTAGAGTTCGCAAGCTTAGGTCCTGAAAGAACTGAATCACATTCCCCTGAAATTTGAAGGTAGGATGTCTCCTAGAGGCTTGTAGTATTTTATCTTTGTCAGGGAAGAAAGTTAATCTGATTACTACATCCCTGGGGGGGAAGGCCGTTCTTAGGTTTAGCCTTTAAAGCTCTGTGAGCCCTTTCCACCTGGAAAATATAGTCAGCTGGTTTTTCAGTGATCTGGCTGAGTTGAGTTGAGATAGATATGCTGGTAGATCTCTAGAAGTGACTTCTTCCGGAATTCCCTTCAGTCTGATGTTGTTACGTCTACTTCTATTTTCGAGGTCCTCCAATTTATCTTGACATTCCGCTATTAGTTGTTGCTGTGAGGAAATTGTTTGTGTCATTTCATCCATGTTTCCCACAATAGAGTCCTGTTGGTCTTCTAGGGTCTCAGTTCTCCCCCCCATGTCCACCAAGTCAGATTTGATCTCTGACAAACTGTTAGTGACTGATGTGTGGATAGAGTCAATCTTCTCCCACAACTTCTCAAAGTTATCAGCGATATCCTGCTTAGAGACTAGTGTGCGTAAATCTGCCCTTGTGAGAGGGACACTGTCATCTCGAGGTTGTGTGTGTTCCCTCTCTGATTCCTCTTCTATTTCTGAATCTTTGGGAATTTTATCAGATTGGGTTGTTTTAAAAAAAGAGGACATATTGGTAGTCTTCAGCGACTTATCGCCCTTCACTGATCTCCTGGCAGCCATGTTTCTGCTTCTAAGATGTGGTTCTGACTGCCGTGGCGGTACAGACGAGTGCACGGGAGCACCAAGTCCTAAACAATTAATGAAAGTGGGCGTATGTTTATGTCAGCGTTAGGCAGAATATTTGTTTTAATGACTAGATCATTTTTTCATATACTTGAGGTTTGGTATAAAGGCAGCGACCAAAAACAGAACGCCATTTAACGGCATATGAATTACCTGAGAGCATATCATTGGAGTCAGTGAGCTGGTTGGTTACCCCCTCTATTTTATCTATGGGTTTACATTATTTTCACGATGAGAGTGTTCCTGCAGTTCAATGCAGTCCTGAATAATTCTGCTGCAGGTGTAATGCTTCTATTGACTTAAAGAGATGTATAAATAAAATGGTGTATTTTTCCGCCACTTACTCCTCTGCAGGGACTCTTAATATATCTGGATGCCTCTTTTGCTTCTGAATTTCTTATACTTCTGTACACTATCCCAGCATGGATGTCTGTCTTTTCTTACACCACTTTTATTCAGAGAGGCTACTAGGATTGCTGGCTGTGAGGGCCTCCGTTTTTCTCCTGATTGCAAAAGGCTTATTTTGGCTTCTAATCTCCTCTACCTGATCTCTCAGTGTATGTGTCTACCTTGTTTGGGCTGCCTTTACAAATCCAGCTATTTTTGTCTTCTTTGGGGGGCCTACTCGATCCGGAGTAGGCCGCAGCCGGGGACTTTCCTGAATTTTCCCTGGTTCTCAAATTCAGGTTGAAGTTCCGTTTTTTCTAGTGCTTCCAATTTGATGTTATTTATTACCCCTTAGTTGAGGATACCAACAAGTAGTAAGTAGTGGCCTCAGTGGCCTCAGAAAGCTGCTTTTTATTAGTTTAATACCCTTTTTTACACAGAGCTTCTCTCATATGCTGCTGTTTCCTAATGCCAGCTAGCCCCACCCTCTCCATGCCTAATTTAGACAGATACACACAATTTTTTTTTTTTCCACACAAACACATCCAGACACTTCTGGATTCATCAATATTTGACTCAAAAACATGTGGGTCCTTTCAGAACCAACACTTTTTTACAGAAAAACAGCCGGAACCTGCCGGATCCATGCCGAATTTACACAAATACACACAAATTTAAGTGTTTTCCACACAAACACATCCAGACACTTCTGGATCCATCAATATTTTTCTCAAAAACGTTTGGGTCCTTTCAGAACCAACACTTTTTTTTACAGAAAAACAGCTGGATCTTGCCGGATCCATGCCAAATTTAGACAAATACACACAAATTTAAGTGTTTTCCACACAAACACATCCAGACACTTCTGGATCCATCAATATTTGACTCAAAAACATTTGGGTCCTTTCAGAACCAACACTTTTTTTCATACAAACAGCCGGATCCTGCTGGATCCATGCCTAATTTAGACAAATACACTCAAATTTAAGTGTTTTCCACACAAACACATCCAGACACTTCTGTATCCAACAACATTTTACTCAAAAACATCTGGGTCCTTTCAGAACAAACACTTTTTTACAGAAAAACAGCCGGATCTTGCTGGATCCATGCCTAATTTAGACAAATACACACAAATGTAAGTGTTTTCCAGACAAACACATCCAGTCACTTCTGGATCCATCAATATATTACTCAAAAACATTTGGGTCCTTTCAGAACCAACACTTTTTTTACAGAAAAACAGCCGGATCTTGCAGGATCCATGCCTAATTTAGACAGATACACACAAATGTAAGTGTTTTCCACACAAACACATCCATACACTTCTTGATCCATCAATATTTACTCTAAAACATTTGGGTCCTTTCAGAACCAACACTTTTTTACAGAAAAACAGCCGGATCTTGCCGGATCCATGCCTAATTTAGACAAATACACACAAATGTAAGTGTTTTCCACACAAACACATCCAGGAACTTCTGGATCCATCAATATTTTATGCAAAAACGTTTGGGTCCTTTCAGAACCAACACTTTTTTACAGAAAAACAGCCGGATCCTACCGGATCCATGCCTAATTTAGACAGATACACACAAATTTTAGTGTTTTCCACACAAACACATCCAGACACTTCTGGATCCATCAATATTTGACTCAAAAACATTTGGGTCCTTTCAGAACCAACACTTTTTTCATAAAAACAGTCGGATCCTGCCGGATCCATGCCTAATTTAGACAAATACACACAAATTTAAGTGTTTTCCACACAAACACACCGAGACACTTCTGTGTCCAACAACATTTTGCTCAAAAACATCTGGGTCCTTTCAGAACCAACACTTTTTTACAGAAAAACAGCCGGATCCTGCCGGATTCATGCCAAATTTAGACAAATACACACAAATGTAAGTGTTTTCCACACAAACACATCAAGACACGTCTGGGTCGATCAATATTTTATGCATAAATATTTGGGTCCTTTCAGAACCAACACTTTTTTTCATAAAAACAGCTGGATCCTGCCGGATCTATCCCTAATTTAGACAAATACACACAAATGTAGGTGTTTTCCACACAAACATCTCTAGACACTTCTGGATCCATCAATATTTGACTAAAAAACATTTGGGTCCTTTCAGAACCAACACTTTTTTACAGAAAAACAGCCGGATCTATGCCTAATTTAGACAAATACACACAAATTTAAGTGTTTTCCACACAAACACATCCAGACACTTCTGGGTCCATCAATATTTTACTCAAAAACATTTGGGTCCTTTCAGAACCAACATTTCTTTACAGAAAACAGCCGGATCCTGCCGGATCCACGCGTAATTTAGATAAATACACACAAATTTAAGTGTTTTCCACACAACCACATCCAGACACTTCTGGATCCATCAATATTTTACTCAAAAACATTTGGGTCCTTTCAGAACCAACATTTTTTTACAGAAAAACAGCCGGATCCTGCCGGATCCATGCGTAATTTAGATAAATACACACAAATTTAAGTGTTTTTCACACAAACACATTCAGACACTTCTGTATCCATCAATATTTTACTCAAAAACATTTGGGTCCTTTCAGAACCAACACTTTTTTACAGAAAAACAGCCTGATCTTGCCGGATCCATGCCAAATTTAGACAGATATAGACAAAAAAAATTTTTTTCACACAAACACATACAGACACTTCTGTATCCAACAACATTTCACTCAAAAAATTTTTTTGTCCTTTCAGAACCAACACTTTTTTTACAGAAAAACAGCCGGATCTTGCCGGATCCATGCCAAATTTAGACAAATACACACAAATTTAAATATTTTACACACAAACACATCCAGACACTTCTGAATCCATCAATATTTTATGCAAAAACGTTTGGGTCCTTTCACAACCAACACTTTTTTTCATATAAACAGCCAGATCCTGTCGGATTCATGCCTAATTTAGACAGGTACACACAAATTTAAGTGTTTTCCACACAAACACATCCAGACACTTCTGGGTCCATCGATATTTGACTCAAAAACATTTGGGTCCTTTCAGAACCAACACTTTTTCAGAAAAACAGCCGGATCCATGCCTAATTTAGACAGGTACACACAAATTTAAGTGTTTTCCACACAAACACATCAAGACACGTCTGGGTCGATCAATATTTTATGCATAAATATTTGGGTCCTTTCAGAACCAACACTTTTTTTCATAAAAACAGCTGGATCCTGCCGGATCTATCCCTAATTTAGACAAATACACACAAATGTAGGTGTTTTCCACACAAACATCTCTAGACACTTCTGGATCCATCAATATTTACTCAAAAACATTTGGGTCCTTTCAGAACCAACACTTTTTTACAGAAAAACAGCCGGATCCTGCCGGATCCACGCGTAATTTAGATAAATACACACAAATTTAAGTGTTTTCCACACAAACACATCCAGACACTTCTGGATCCATCAATATTTTACTCAAAAATATTTGGATCCTTTCAGAACCAACATTTTTTTACAGAAAAACAGCCGGATCCTGCCAGATCCATGCGTAATTTAGATAAATACACACAAATTTAAGTGTTTTTCACACAAACACATTCAGACACTTCTGTATCCATCAATATTTTACTCAAAAACATTTGGGTCCTTTCAGAACCAACACTTTTTTACAGAAAAACAGCCTGATCTTGCCGGATCCATGCCAAATTTAGACAGATATAGACAAAAAAAAATGTTTTCACACAAACACATACAGACACTTCTGTATGCAACAACATTTCACTCAAAAAATTTTTTTGTCCTTTCAGAACCAACATTTTTTTACAGAAAAACAGCCGGATCTTGCCGGATCCATGCCAAATTTAGACAAATACACACAAATTTAAATGTTTTACACACAAACACATCCAGACACTTCTGAATCCATCAATATTTTATGCAAAAACGTTTGGGTCCTTTCACAACCAACACTTTTTTTCATAAAAACAGCCAGATCCTGCCGGATTCATGCCTAATTTAGACAGGTACACACAAATTTAAGTGTTTTCCACACAAACACATCCAGACACTTCTGGATCCATCGATATTTGACTCAAAAACATTTGGGTCCTTTCAGAACCAACACTTTTTCAGAAAAACAGCCAGATCCATGCCTAATTTAGACAGGTACACACAAATTTAAGTGTTTTCCACACAAACACATTCAGACACTTCTGCATCCTTCAATATTTTACTCAAAAACATTTGGGTCCTTTCAGAACCAACACTTTTTATTACAGAAAATCAGGCGGATCTTGCCGGATCCATGCCTAATTTAGACAAATACACACACATTTAAGTGTTTTCCACACAAACACATCCAGAAACTTCTGGATCCTTCAATATTTGACTCAAAAACCTTTGGGATCTTTCAGAACCAACACTTTTTTATAGAAAAACAGCCGGATCCTGACGGATCCATGCCAAATTTAGACAAATACACACAAATGTAAGTGTTTTCCACACAAACACAACCAGACACTTCTGGATCCATCAATATTTGACTCAAAAACATTTGGGTCCTTTCAGAACCAACACTTTTTTTCATAAAAACAGCTGGATCCTGCCGCATCTATCCCTAATTTAGACAGATACACACAAATTTTATTTTTTTCTACACAAACACATTCAGACACTTCTGTATCCAACAACATTTCACTCAAAAACATTTGGGTCCTTTCAGAACCAACACTTTTTTTTCATAAAAACAGCCGGATCCTGCCGGATCCATGCCTAATTTAGACTGATACACACAAATTTATTTTGTTTCCACACAAACACATCCAGATACTTCTGTATCCAACAACATTTTACTCAGAAACATCTGGGTCCTTTCAGAACCAACACTTTTTTACAGAAAAATATTCGGATCCTACCGGATCCATGCCTAATTTAGACAAATACCCACAAATTTAAGTGTTTTCCACACACACTCATCCAGACACTTCTGGATCCATCAATATTTTACGCAAAAACGTTTGGGTCCTTTCAGAACCAACACTTTTTTTATAGAAAAACAGCCGGATCCTGCCGGATCCATGCCTAATTTAGACAGATAAACACAAATGTAAATGTTTTTCACACAAACACATCCAGACACTTCTGGATCCAATAATATTTTACTCAAAAACATTTGGGTCCTTTCAGAACCAACACTTTTTTTCAGAAAAACAGCCGTATCCTGCCGGATCCATGCCAAATTTACACAAATACACACAAATGTAAGTGTTTTCCACACACACACATCCAGACACTTCTGTATCCATCAATATTTTACGCAAAAACATTTGGGTCCTCTTAGAATCAACTCTTTTTTACAGAAAAATAGCCGGAACCAGCCTGATCCATGCCTAATTTAGACAGAGGCATACAAAATCCAAATGTTTTTCATACAAACTAACACAGACATTGCTGGATCCAATGCTATTATACACTAAAAGACCATAAAAACACACAAATCCAATTATTTTCAAAAGAAACACATCCAGACACTGCTGGATCCAAAGGCTATTGTACACAAAAACATCAGGATCTTACCAGAACCAACTCTCTGCTAAATCCAGTTCTATATTTACACACAAACATCTGGACCCTCCAAGAAACTATTTTTTATATATATATATAAAACAGCTGGATCCTACTGGATCCATGTCTAACTTAGACAAACAAACTCAAGTGTTTTTCACACAAACTCATGTTGACTATGCTGTATCCAATGCTCTTTAAAGAAAAACATCTGTATCCTGTCAACCCTTTTTTCCCCAGAAAAGCAATAGGATCCATGCCTAATTTAGACAGAGATACATACAGATGCAGGTCTTTTCCATACAACACATCTAGACAGTGCTGTTTTACATGAAAACATTTGTATCCTTTCACTTCATGCTCTTTTATTTTATTTTTTTTAATGTAAAAACACTTGGATCCTTCCAGATGCATATTTTATTTTCATAAATACACTTAATGGTACTAAAATGTTTATATGCTGCTTTCAGTTATGCAAATGAAGAACCCAAGCCTACTCTTTATCAGTATCTATTTAAACTCAGATGGTGGTCATCGAGGCTGGTTAGCCCCTTCACCCATTTGTTACTTTGGCCATTGTACCGCATGACGAATATATATATTTTGGAGCTTCAGGAAGCTCCCGCAGTCTCGGCTGTTAAGCTACAGCCGAAAGCTAGAGTTCCTGAGTTCCAGGCATCTGCCTGCATATGGAACCAGAGCGCAATCAGTGCTCTAGTTCCAAATGAGGGCAGTTGCCAGATCGTTGCACACAGTGACACTGTCTCTTTTCCTGTGTGTAATGATCATTTGCTGGTTCCGGCGGGAGGTGTAGGAGGGCAGGTGGGCAGTCCAGCAGTGGCGGAGGGAGGGGGAGGGAGTGGAATGGCGATCGCAGGGTGTGGACCACTACACTGCAAAAAAAAGTTATTAAAAAAAAATATTTAAAAAAAGAAAGGGGTTTATGGGTACTGTCAGATAGCTGCCAGTATCTAAGATAATGGCTACTAGTTAGAGGGGGGGAGGGTTAGAGAGTTGTTTGGGAGGGATCAGGGAGGTTGGAGGGTTAGGGGGGATCCTAACACTGCAGACAATATTAAAATATATTTAAAAAAATAATAATAAAAAAAAGCATTATATTTTCACATTGGCAGTCAGTCTGCCAGTTCTTAATATGGGGTGTCCAGTGGGGCTGAAGTTATGGAAGAGAGCTGTTTAGGAGGGATCAGGTATGGATCAGGGGGTGGTAAGTATCAGGTGGGAGGGTAATCTCTACACTTAAGCTAAAATTAACCTTACACGTTACCTATTTAACCCCTTTACTGATGGGAATAATAGAACTGTTGTGCACAGCTGCAATTAGCGTCCTTTTAATTACCAAAAAGCAATGGCAAAGCCATATATGTCTGCTATTTCTTAGCAAAAGGGGATCCCAGAGAAGTTTTTACAACCATTTGTGCCATGACTGCACAAGCAGTATGTAAATTTTTTCAGTGAGAAACCCTTTTGATCACATATTTTTTACATGAAATATACCAAAATGGGCCTAGATCAATCGATTTTTGTTTCAATGAAAAGATAGCAAAAATGCTAAAAATTCTACAGTATTTTGGGCAATTTTTTCTATAAAAGTTCCATTGAAGGGGTTAAACCATAACAGATATCACAATTCAGGATGCAAAAAGTTAATGGTCTGATCAAAGTAAAAAAAGAGAAGAATAAGACCTTTGTAATTTGCTTTTAAATAAACACAGGTAGGCACACATCCCTTTATAGTTTTTTTTTAAAATAACTTTATTTATATGGTAAGAAGTTTACAATGCTCCAAATAGGGCAATGATACATTTGATTAAACTTAAAGGATCAAGCATAAAGGAAACTAAATATAAAAAAAAATGTTTTAATGTAATTTAGGATAATAGGTTGAAGACTTCTGAAAGAAGGCAGTAGAATGTGTCTTCATTTTGACCTCTTATCTAATTTTATGCTTGTTAACTGTAAACAAAACCAGAACAAGAACATTTCTCCTGCAATTTGCAGACTATTTGTATAAAGGATATCGACAAATCTGTTAGTAAACATCACTCAAAATATTCAATCAACAGCAATATAATTTAATGCTGACACCTTAATGGCCATGGTAGCAAACATAGTATAGTTCAAATATATACATTATGAAACATATTTTAATTTTCTATATCCGGAACAAATACTTTCAGAAGTTTTTTCTTTTTTATTCCTAGACAATGGCAGTGGTACTAGTCTTGACAATGTCCTTCACAATACACCATTGCTACATTTTCAACTGGTACCAAACATAAGTTTTTAAGAAAGCATTGTGCCCAATTACCTTCAAAAAGTGAAACAGCTATTCAAGAACAAAACTCCATAGTGCTCTTAAAGCCTTGTGGACAAGATCTGGACACCACAATATTTTCATGTGTTTTGGTTCCTGGTGTAGTATGGATGTCTAAAGACAGATAACTCTCTTTAGGGTATAAATGAGATTTCCCATTATATTTGATTAATTCAGCTGCTACCCCGTTTCTTATATGTGGCATATCCTTCTGTGAGTAGGATGCATTTAATGATGATGCAATAATATGTGAAATAGCGCAAACAAAAACACCACAGTCATTAATATTTCTTTTGTTTTGGTATGTCCACAGGAGCATGGATTGACCACTCTTGTAAATTTAAATGATATGCGTAACTTAGAAGTTAAAGTTTATCCAGAAAATCCATCACTATTTTAATGTTGAAAACATTAAATCCATGTAACGAATCAAAATCCCAAACCATTTTTTTTTAATAATGGCAAGAATCATAATCCAGTGTACACCACGATCATTAACTGGGATCATCCAAATGTCTTTCTGAAGGACACCACACTTTAAGCAATGCTTGAACACCTGTCAGACAATCTTTGTAACAACAATGATTCTGTAAAATAGCTGCTAAATGGAAATATGACAGCATCTCTTCCAAGTTCTTTGCACAAGATTGCTCAAGAAGCAATGAACCCATCTATGACTCAGTCATTTAGCCATTCTGAATCTTTAACAGTATTTAAATCGTATTCATACAAGCATATGTTCGAAATTGTAGCAACATGACCTTCTTTTTTATATATAATTGGGCAAATGTAGCATGATCCCATGGCACTTGTATTTCTGATTAAACTCACATTCCTCTTTTTCTAATGTAACAATATTTTTTAAAACACGCTCCTCTTTAGCAGCTGTTGAACAATCGTGCATGAGAGAAGTCAGTAATAGTTTTTTTTTTCTTGGATGACTGAGGTCACTTTTAATTGGTGTTGAAGTTAGTGGTTCACATGGAAAATGATCATGCATATCAGTTTCTAAAGTCATATCTTCAATGGCTTCAATAGAATCTGCTGTAGGTATAACTATAGTTTTCTCTTGGATCCTTGGAACGTTTCTTCCAGATCTTTTTTTCTGTCTTTTGTTTTCTTTTAGTTTTGTCATTACCAGTCTCTTAGATTTTCTTGCTTGTTTGGCATGCCAGTAGATTTTTTTGCTGCAATTATATGATTTTTTTTCTTGTGGAAGGGCAAGAACATTTCTCATTAGGGAACAGAGTCACTACATAATTATTTGCCCTAGTACCCTTAACAACAAATGCACCTGTTTGAGGACAAAGAGAAATCAAACCTCTTGAAACTGTCATTTCTGCAAGAACCTGTTGGCAAGCCGATGAATGCTTTTCCCTTAAATCCTCCTTTTTGGGCTGAGGAAGACATCCATCTTTGACAAGGTCAAGTATTAGTTCTGGAGTACAAAATATTTCAGGAAAACTGTATTTTCTGGGTATTTTGCACATTTTGAGAACTGTTCCATTAAATGATAATTGCCTAAATTACAAAATCCACGTAGGAGTTCACAATAGTAAAAATTTTGCATGTAATATAAGGAAAGAACCATTGCCTCCATTGCCAATTCTTTCCAATCTGAAAGTCTTTTCAGTGCAGCGTTGAAGCTTTCTGAAATATTGGGGGTAATTCCATTGCTCTTATAACAGAAATTATATTTCTTTAGGATCCATTTTCCAGCTTTGGTCAAAATTGTGGAATGAGGTTCATTTGTATAATATCCAAAAAAAATTATTTTCAACTTGTTTAATATTTTTAAATACTCAGCATCTGATTCTGAGTTCAGAAGATCTTCTGTATCTGACAGATACATTTTGACATCACTAGATGTTGCCCCATGTTTTTTAAGCCAGAATTTTATATCTTGTCGTATGTGGTTCCAACATACTACTCTCTTACAATTTGGTAATTGATGATCAAAAGCATTTTCTATTGCCTTTTCCCTGTCTGTTACTACAATTGCTTTCTTTGAATTTAATCTGGGACAGCAGTTTAAAAGGCATTCAATAAATCTGTTATGATTTTCCTCTTTTCTTCTTTCATGTAAAAGAAAGGCAAGTGGTATAACTGGTGCTTCCTCAAACATTATATGTTGAAATACCAAAGTGGTGAGGTAAAAGTCACCTAATTTGAAAGTTGTATCATAAGATAAGAGTACCGGTACATCTGTTTGTAACTGTGTGATAGAATCAAATTCCAGTAAGACATCTTGTAAACACATAGGGCACCATGTACTAAGCTTCGAAGTGACCGTCCGACTGTATTCCCACGTCAAAATTCGCTCACGATCTGCTTCTCGTATTTACCAATCTGCGATCGAATCGAAAAACCACTATTTTTCATCAGCTATCGTAATTTTACGCAACTGATCGTTCCGAAGCCTTTTTCCAGATCGCACGTAAATTCGCTGTAATCGGAAATTATGGATGTTACAACTAATCCGTCCGCTCCAACTTTCACTGTAACTTCGCGTGATTTGCTTCGCGACCATTTAGGTAGCGAATACAATAGAAAACTATAGGGGTATTAACCTGACGCCAGGTAGAAGTACTTAAGTGAAAGGACTAGGTTTCATTTAACTTCAAAAAAAGTGATTTTCATGTTCCATGTAGGCCTTATTTTTTAAAATACATTAGGCAATAGAAAAAAAAATGGAGTATATTAGAAACTTGAAAATGTTTTTCATGCTCCATCATGAATGCATTATGTTTGGTTCACTGGAACTTTAAAAAAATAGATACAGAGAGAAGTAATCAAATTAATAAATCAATTTTAAAGGAACAGTAAACCAAAAATTGTACAATCATGATTCCGTTAACAGAATCCAATTTTATAAAACATGATCGTAAGAGACACATTTTTGGAGCAGACAATTAAACAATATAAATATTAATTTTGAGATTAATTTATAATTACCTCGAATATCGCTATCACAGTCATCGATTATGCCCTCAATGACCTCCGTGCCAAGCCTCTGTAAAACTTTTCTTTCAAAGTCAGTCAAATTTGCGATATAAGGTTGTCCGCCTCCATTACCTCGAGCATGTTGCTTTTCTTTGGCAATTTTGGATTTAGTTTGACGCTTTATATCGTTGAACCTTTTTTTGCAGGAGTCAATATCTTTTATAGTTGGTCCTTGAGCACTCACTGCGTCACTAATTTTTTCCCAAATAATCTTCTTACGAGCGCCGGGGGTTTGCTTGACTCGACTACCATAAATATTGTCATAATATTCGAGTACTAGATCAACAAGTACAACATTCTGTTGATGAGAGAAATTAGGGTTGTGAGTCTTCTTAGAAGTAGCTGAATCTCCGGAGCAAGCCATCTTGTCAAAGTGAATACCGAAAAGTAAATAAACAATATTCTAAGATTTCTGGGAAAATGCACATTCTTAAACATGTCAGCAGCCAGACGTTGCCACTTGTCTGACGATTATGACACCTAGATCGTCACGTGGGTAAAGAACTAAACCAATCAGGTCGCAGACTGCTTCGTAACTTTGCTCTTTCGCGCCGAATGAAGCTTCAAAGTTATCAATAATCCGATTGTCTTCGAGACACAATAGACGTGAAATTTTACGGCTTGGTTTTTAGTACATTCATGTAACAAAGTTCTATCCGCATGGTGCGAATGCCGGCGGGTTAATTCGATACAGTCTGTGTGAAAAAATTGACGCCTTAGTACATGGCGCCCCTAATAATAACAATTTCAGGAAAGAAAGACAAATTATTTATAAATCCTTCTAGGAGTTCAGTAAGCTCATATACACTGTATAAGTCATCATGGCTTATTCGCCTCTTCCTTTTTTCAAATTTCATTTTATTTCTGATTTGTTCTGCATCTCTTGGTTCTGCTACAGGAATATGCGCAGAGCTAGGAACTTAAGAATTACAAAGTTGATGGTATATTTTGGAAGGATTATCTTTCATTTCTGTGATCTGATTAAGTAGTGATGGCAGGGTTCTTATGTGTCCGTTTTATATGTTTTTTTCGGTTACCATGAGGTAGTGGATTATACTCCTTTTCATCTCCAATATATTGAATAAGAACAATCAGAGATTTTTTATCAACCAACATACTGTATATGCATATTGTGTAAACTGTCCTGCACCACATTCAGTTTTAATTTTATGATCTTTTTTCTTTATCTTTGGAGCTGTTTTGGGCCACAAACAAGTTCCCATATTTATCCAAGTATACAGGTCACATCTCCAGTCATTTGTTTTGCTGTCATTTCCAATGTATGAAAACATATAGACATCACCACCACATGGTTTAACTGGTGGATTAGTACTCACTTTTTGAAGAGCAGGGTGCTTTAAAATGTTATAAGCCTCTTCCATTTGAAATGATGCACTTTTTTTGCAGTATATAGCCATTATCTTCTTGGAACCTGACTGAATTTTCCTGCTCTTTAACAAAAAATTATGTCTCCAGAAGGAAAAAACAGGGTTGTAAAACAAGCACTGGAATATTTTATTTAGTAACTTTGTAGCAAGCAGGGCAGGGTTTGCTGTAGTAACCTGTTTAGGTCATAATGCCTACATTTGCATTACCTTAATAATTTATGCACTACTAACAGGACAATAATCACATTAACATAAGATATTTTTTTATTTTTTTTAAAGGAAGGACAAGATACAGTAGAATTAAACTACCTCTTCTCCAAGAAAAATTCAAGAGCAACTTGAAATTAAAATAGTGCAAGTATTGTTTATATGGGTTAAATAAAAACATATTCCTTTTCTAACTGTTATAATCTATGAACCATAAAATGTGATATCAAAGTTGTATTTGACCCTGTTTCACAAACCACTTGTATGTTTTACAGATCTTTTGTGAACTGTTTGATCAATATGCTTTATACAAATAGCAAATATCAGCAGAAGTTTGCAAGCTGTCTTTTCTAGTTCTAGTTTTGTTTACAGTTACTAAACATAAAATTAGATAAGAGGGAAAAAATTAAGACACATTCTTCTGCCTTCAGTCAGGGGTATCCAGTAGGGTTGCCTTCTAGGCATTTATGAATTATTAATATGGTTTAAAAAGAAGTTACACTGTGTATTTTCTATTATATGTGTTACAGGCAACCATTGCTGGGTGTGTACCCCTGGCAGCCAAGGGGGTCACGTCACTACTACATACATGTGTTACTGGCAACAAAGGGAATAACATGACTGCTTAGTTGTGAAAAACATATGTGGTGGGATCAAGGGTGGGGCCTAAGGTTGAGCTTTTGTGGAGACATTGTGTGAACCCAGCCACGTCCTATATCCAATCACCTTTAGGTCCTCCGTTATTTTTATGTAGCACAGCTGGCAACTCTAAGTTTATTATACTCAATTACATTAAAAAAAATTTTTTATAAAGATATATTTAGTTTCCTTGTTCTTTTACTTTTTTATTTCTAGCATTGTAAACATCTTACCATATAAATAAAGTTATTTAAATTCACATAAAAACTGTAAAAGGTATAGTAATGTGTGCCTACCTGTGTTTATTTTTAAACAAATGACAAAGGTTTTAGTCTTATCTTTGTTAAGTGCACCCAGACATATTACATACCACTTTTTTAACAAACATACCTTCGTAGTGATACCCTATATGGCTATATAAAATAGCAATAAATAGAATTTAATACTGAAAAAATGGGAAATAATAATTTTTTGGGGGGGATAGTTTTCTTTATTACAGTTTCTAAAAAACTAGTGCAGCTAAAGAAAAATACATCCAAATTGATTCATTATGTTGCCCTGATTTAAAAAATTACCCATATGTCTAGGTTTCCAAGTCATTTTTAGGAAATATAGGTCAAATACTACAAAAAATTGCTATACTTGTAAGCTAAATAGCGGACACCCATTTCAAAAATGCTACACAAAAGTATATATTTTTAGAATTTAGACACCCTATGGTATTTATCTGGAGGTATTATAACACATTGGCCTAGATTACTAGTGGAGCGCAAACGTTTGCGCCCCAGTGATCAGGGGTTTATCTCAAGGATTTGTGCTCGTCTGGATTACCAGACGTATTACGAGTTTAAAGTAAACGTGATTGCTTGAGCGCAATCGTGATTTACACTAAAATGATTACCGCAACTTCAGACCTCTGGTTAACTGTTTCACGAAACATAAAAGTGTCACAAAACACATCAAAAATACAACACGAAGTATAGTTACACTCATAATGATACTATCTAATAACATTATTCACACAAAAGTTACAAAGGCTCAAAGATATGAGGTCTCAGATGTTGGAAAAAAAGGCAGGCAAAGTGTTTTAACATAGACATACAAACATATACATGTCTAAAGATGGATTTGAATATATATACTGTGTGTCTATACCGTATATATACAGTATATATATATATATATATATATATGTATTTATTTATGAATTTATAGGTGTATATATGTATTTGCATATAAATACATATGTATACATATATTAAATTAAAATGATTAAAAAAAAAAAACTTTTATTAAAATTGAATGTATGTATGTCTATAAACATACATTTCATTTGACTAATTTTTTTTAATTTTTTTTTTATAAACACACACACTTTATTAAAATAAATTACTTGGTTCTGGTAGGATTCAGATGTTTTGTGTAAATTAGCATTGGATCCAGCAGTGTTCGGACGCACTTATGTGGAAACACTTACATATTTTTGTGTCTGTCTAAATTAGACGTGGAACCAATAGGATTTGTCTGTTTGACAGAAAAAAAGTATTGGTTCTGAAAGGACCCAAACGTTTTTTGCTTAAAATATTGATGGATCCAGAAGTGTCTGGATGTGTTTGTGTGGAAAACACCTAAATTTGTGTGCATTTGTCTAAAATTGGCATGGATCCGGCAAGATCAGGCTGTTTTTCTGTGTTGGTTCTGAAAGGACCCAAATATTTTTGAGTGAAATGTTGTTGGATACAGAAGTGTCTGGATGTGTTTGCGTGAAAAACATTTTTTTGTCTGTATTTGTCTAAATTTGGCATGGATCCGGCAAGATCCAGCTGTTTTTCTGTAAAAAAAAGTGTTGGTTCTGAAAGGACCCAAATGTTTTTAAGTAAAATATCGATGGATCCAGAAGTGTCTGGATGTGTTTGTGTGGAAAACACTTAAATTTGTGTAAATTAGGCATGGATTCGGCAGAATCCGGCTGTTTTTCTGTAAAAAAGTGTTGGTTCTGAAAGGACCCAAACATTTTTGAGTAAAATATTGATGGATCCAGAAGTGTCTGGATGTGTTTGTGTGTAAAACACGTAAATTTGTGTGTATCTGTCTAAATTTGGCATGGATCTGGCTGTTTTTCTGTAAAAAAGTGTTGGTTCTGAAAGGACCCAAAGATTTTTGAGTAAAATATTGATGGATCCAGAAGTTTCTGGATGTGTTTGTGTGGAAAACACTTACATTTGTGTGTATTTGTCTAAATTAGGCATGGATCCGGCAGGATCCGACTTTTACCCACACCCTTTGCAGTGCTCTGTTGATACAGAACAACACTTCTACTGTGTGTTTAACCCCTTTGCAAGGTTATAAACACAATAGTGTAGGGTGGATAGTTATAAAATTACATGCTCTAACGAATTAGAGCATGTCATTTTTCAACTATTATGATTTCTGCCCCCAAAATGTACTTATTTACCCGTATCGCCATCCTCTTCTGCGGTGCAGTTTTTTTTCTCCTTTAAACTGTGTCTAATCACAGCATGCCCAGTTGTGCCTTTCATCTAAACTTCGTGCACGCTACATTTAGTTGAACCAGTGTAGCCCACATGCAAGCTTAACGGCCCATCTTCTGTTTTGCATGTCTTCCTGTCTTTATTCTCATACCAATAGCTATGTCTAAATTTAGGGAAATTCATATAACAACCCCTAACAAAATAAACACAAAAAGTAACCATAATTACCAGGAAGTCATTTTCTACAAAACTCATGTATGCCAGCTGTTACCCTAAATTCAGACATTTCAGAAACCCTGTTATCCTGGCATCCAGCCCCACACCCTTATTATCTCGGCACTTTTAAGAGTCATGAAAATCAAAATTAAACTGTCATAATTCAGACAGAATGCAATTTACTTCTGTTATAGCTATTACTTTGTTCTCTTTGTGTCCTTTGTTAAAAAAACTTACCTAGGGAGGCTCAAGAGTAGCAGTGCACTACTAGGAGCTAGCTGGTGATTGGGGGCTACACACAATTGTTTCTTGTCATTGGCCCACCAGATCTGTCCCGCTAGCTCCCAGTAGTGCATTGCTGCGTTGCAGCTCATTTTATGCATTTAATCCTTTTGTAGGTGTTAAATCATTTAGTTATTTCAGGCAACAGTGCAATACTGAAATGCTCCAACACATAGCATTTTCAAAAAAAAAAAAATATATGTTTCAATGATAGGAAGATATATACTTCTTCTAATGCTGTGGTTTTGGAGTTAGCTTATGTTATCCCCTTTTTTGGGTGGGTGGAATTAGGCTGTGATGTCTATCTGGCATTCTGCACTGCTCTCTCTTTGTACTCACCAGTCGTTACTTATTTATTTATTTTTTTTATTAATTTTTTATTATTCAACAAAAGGCACAATAATATAATTATTAATCAAAATTTGTTGGTCACTATGAACATGAATTAAAATACAAAACAATTTATGACATAGTAATTACGTGCCCTTGCTGTGATTTTTCTTGTTTTAACCACTAACTAAACCCAGAAAGCAACACATTGGTCCCATCTTAAACAAAAAAGAAGGAGAAGGAAGGGAGAGAGGAGGAAAAAAATACTAGTTTATTCACCAAATTCCTAATAGGACTATTTCAGTGTTCCTAAACGGATAAATTAAGTAGTCTATTTCTCTAAGGGAGAATATCTTAATTAATGTGGACCATTTTTTAAAGAATAAAATTATATCACGCTTAGGGGCCCATTTATCAAAGGGCTTGCGGACCTGATCCGACACTGCGGATCAGGTCCGCAAGACCTCGCTAAATGCGGAGAGCAATACGCTCTCCGCATTTAACATTGCACCAGCAGCTCACAAGAGCTGCTGGTGCAACGCCGCCCCCTGCTGACTCGCGGCCAATCGGCCGCCAGCAGGGAGGTGTCAATCAACCCGATCGTATTCGATCGGGTTGATTTCCGGCGATTTCTGTCCGCCTGCTCAGAGCAGGCGGACAGGGTTATGGAGCAGCGGTCTTTAGACTTGTGTTTATATGGAGCAGCGGTCTTTATAACTTGTGTTTCTGGCGAGTCTGAAGACTCGCCAGAAACACGGCCCTTCAAGCTCCATACGGAGCTTGATAAATGGGCCTGTTAGAGTTCATGTCTGTATCCATTTGCTCAATAATACATTGTTTTTTAAGATCATTTTGGATTTCCGTAATACTAGGGATGGCTTTGACCCTCCATTTTTTTAAAGATTAACACCTAGATTACGAGTTTTGTGTTAGAGGCTATGCGGTGCTAACGAGCAGTTTTCACTCACTGTTCACTTACCTGCAGCGCTGGTATTACGAGTTTTCAGAAACCCGTCGTTAAAAGGCAAGAAGTGAGCGTTGAGCAAAATTTTGCTCATTAACGCACTCCAATATGCATTATATTTATTAACCCCTAATCTGACGCCCCCAACGTCGCCACCACTATATTAAAGTTATTAACCCCTAAACCTAAGTCTAACCCTAAACCTAACACCCCCTAATTTAAATATAATTTAAATAAATCTAAATAAATATTCCTATCATTAACTAAATTATTCCTATTTAAAACTAAATACTTACCTATAAAATAAACCCTAATCTAGCTACAATATTAATAGTTACATTGTATCTATCTTAGGGTTTATTTTTATTTTACAGGCAAGTTTTTATTTATTTTAACTAGGTAGAATAGTTATTAAATAGTTATTAACTATTTAATAACTACCTAGCTAAAATAAATAAAAAAGTACCTGTAAAATAAATCCTAACCTAAGTTACAATAACACCTAACACTACACTATAATTAAATAAATTAACTAAATTAAATACAATTAAATAAATGACATACAATCTGCTAAATTAAATTAGCTAAAGTACAAAAAAAACTAATAAACAAATTACAGATATTTAAACTAATTACACCTATTAAAATAAAAAAGCCCCCAAAATAAAAAAAAACCTTGCCTAAACTAAACTACCAATAGCCCTTAAAAGGGTCTTTTGCGGGGCCCCAAAGTAATCAGCTCTTTTACCTGTAAAAAAAATACAAACAACCCCCCCAACAGTAAAACCCACCACCCACACAACCAACCCCCCAAATAATATACTATCTAAAAAAACCTAAGCTCCCCATTGCCCTGAAAAGGGCATTTGGATGGGCATTGCCCTTAAAAGGGCAGTTAGCTCTTTTGCAGCCCAAAGTCCCTAACCGACTTACCGGGAGAAGTCTTCATCCAAGCCGGGCCGAAGTCCTCAACAAAGCCGGGAGAAGTCTTCATCCAAGCCGGGCGAAGTGGTCCTCCAGACAGGCAGAAGTCTTCATCCAGACGGCATCTTCTATCTTCATCCATCCGGGGCGGAGCGGGTCCATCTTCAAGACATCTGACGCGGAGCATCCTCTTCATCCGGAGTCTTCTTACTGAATGAAGGTACCTTTAAGTAACGTCATCCAAGATGGCGTCCCTTAGAATTCTATCAGCCAATCGGAATTAAGGTTAAAAAAATCCTATTGGCTGATTCAATCAGCCAATAGAATGCAAGCTCAAACCTATTGGCTGATTGGATCAGCCAATAGGATTGAACTTCAAACCTATTGGCTGATTGCATCAGCCAATAGGATTTTTTCTACCTTAATTCCGATTGGCTGATAGAATTCTTTCAGCCAATCGGAATCTAAGGGACGCCATCTTGGATGACGTCACTTAAAGGTACCTTCATTCGTCGTTAGTCTGTCGGCAGAAGAGGATGCTCCGTGTTGGATGTCTTAAAGATGGACCCGCTGAGCGCCGGATGGATAAAGATAGAAGATGCCGTCTGGATGAAGATTTCTGCCCGTCTGGAGGACCAGGTGTTGGCGATGTTGGGGAAGGCAGATTAGGGGTTAATATATATAATGTAGGTGTCGGCGATGTTGGGGGCAGCAGATTAGGGGTTCATAAATATAATGTAGGTGGCGGCGGAGTCCGGAGCGGCAGATTAGGGGTTAAAAATTGTATTATAGTGTTTGCGATGCGGGAGGTCCTCGGTTTAGGGGTTAATTATGTTTATGAGTGTTAGTGTACTTTTTAGCACTTTAGTTATGAGTTTTATGTTATGGCGTTGTACCATAAAACTCTTAACTACTGACTTTTAAATGCGTTAGGGATCTTGACAGGGTAGGGTGTACCGCTCACTTTTTGGCCTCCCAGGACAGACTCGTAATACCGGCGCTATGGAAGTCCCATAGAAAAAAGACTTTACGAAGTTTACGTAAGTCGTTTTGCGGTAAAGCCAAAGAAGTGTGCTGTGCCCCTAAACCTTCAAGACTCGTAATACCAGCGGGCGTAAAAAAGCAGCGTTAGGACCTCTTAACGCTGCTTTTTTTACCCTAACGCACAACTCGTAATCTAGCCGTAAGTTTCTCATTGATAATATATTGATGATTTTTTTATGTTCAGGCTTTTGAATTCTCTCTATAAGAAAGATTACATTTACTAAGGAGATACAAGCACAATTAATCTTCAAAGTATTGTTGATCCAGTTCTCTACTTTTATCCATATTTGACTAATTTTGAGCACGTTCAGGTCATATGGACAAATCAGAAGCAGGGTAAGCACATTTCGGACACCTATCAAATTTGGTATTATGCCAGTAAAATCCTTTATTTGGGGTATAGTAGGTACAATACAACAATTTGAGATTGGACTCGCTCCAGTTCACATATAGGGTTGTTTGCATAAGAGTGTCAGAGAGTGCTTCAGGGTCTATGTTGCTTCCAGGGATTAGCTTTCTCCATTTTTGTGCTATATCAGTTATGTTCACCTCACCTCTTCGAGAGACTAATAGATCATACCAGATTAAAATAGAAAATAATAAATTTCTAGCTAGAATAGACCAGTTATCAAGCTCCCCCCAGGACCAGTTAAAGTTTTTAGTTCAAACATATAGGCCTCTAGTTATCAAGGTCTGTCGGACCTGATCCGACAGTGCGGATCAGGTCTGACAGACCTCGCTGAATACGGTGAGCAATACGCTCGCCGTATTCAGCATTGCACCAGCAGCTCACAAGAGCTGCTGGTGCAACGCCTGCCCCCTGCAGACTTGCGGCCAATAGGCCGCCAGCAGGGGGGTGTCAAATCAACCCGATCGTACTCGATCGGGTTGATTTCCGGCGATGTCTGTCCGCCTGCTCAGAGCAGAGTCTTTGTGACCGCTGCTTCATAACTGCTGTTTCTGGCGAGTTTGAAGACTCGCCAGAAACAGGGGCCATCAAGCTCCTTACGGAGCTTGATAACTAGAGGCCATAATGTCTTACTTGCAGGTAAGCATACAAATCTTTTATTTTCCAAAGTAAACTCCTGTCTTAAAACGTCAAAGGTTTTAATGTTTTTTGTGTTATGATCTATACATTGAGCGAGGAAGGTTAAGCCTGCTCTATGCCATTTACAAAAGATCAATGCCTATGTACCCCCCTGAAACTCGGGGTTACCCAGTATGGTATGCTTAAATTAATTTGTAATATTATTCCCAATTTTTTCCATGCATGGATTACAGTATAAATAGAACTGACTTGTTTCACCTGTTTAGGAATTATACCAGTTACACAGTGAATAAGGGCAATTGGATAATAAGGTTTGAGCATACTTATCTCTAAACTATTATTGGTACAGTAATCTACGCTCAAAATCCAGTCTATCACAACTCAAAATAAGAAGACCAGGTTATACATTCTTAAATCTGGTAGAGCTAAACCTCCAAATTTCTTAGGTAGAGACAGTTTGTTACTAGAAATTCTGGGTCTTTTATTCCTCCAAATAAAATAGCGAAGTGCTGTATTTAAACTTTTAACATCCTTACTCCTTAGCAGGACTGGGACATTCTGTATAATATATAACATTTTTATCAGTAGTACCATCTTAAATAGAGCGATACGTCCTGAGATAGATAGTGGTAAGTTTTGCCAGCTCTTCATGTATTCCTTTATCTTGCTAAGAATAGGGGAAATACTAAGTTTGTACCAGTTTCGAGGCTGGAGGGAGATGTTAATATCCGAGGTACTTAAATTAGTTGGCTACTATTCTAAAAGGGATTTTAGTTGGAGAGTCCTTATATTTCCTGATCCATAATAGTTCTGACTTCGTAGCGTTAATCTTGTAGCCAGAAAAAGAGCTAAACATATGTATTAGTGTTTGAAGTTTTGGGACATTTACCGAAATATACAAGAGAACATCATCGGCATATAAAGCAATTTTTAACTCCTTGGTCCCTACTTTAATTCCCTCTATTTGCTGCCTGATCTTTATGGCTAATGGTTCAATAGCAATATCAAACAATAGTGGGGAGAGGGGACAGCCCTGGTGCGTACCTCTTCTAAGATGTATGGTAGAGGATTCCATAGAATTCATAATTAACTTAGATTAATTTTTGTATCAATTTTCAATGAACTTTAAGAAATTATTTTTTAAATACAAAGTGAGAGAGCGAATCTAGGAGATCTTTCCCACTGCCTTCCTCTAAGTTAGTAAAATAGTCAATGGTCAAAAAGACCTCCCTAATTTTAGCTGCTGAGTTTCTGTTGTGAAGAAATCCTGCCTGATCATTATGAATAATATCACCATATTTTATTTGAAGTCTTTTTGCTAGGATGGAGGTAACATAGTCTGAGTTGAGAAGTGCAATAGGTCTATATGATTCTTTTTTTGGGGGGGGTCTTTTCCCTTCTTAAGGATTAAAGTTGTTTGTGAGGCAGCAACATTGGATGGAACCATTTTATTCTCTACGTAGAAATAGTTAAACAGATTCTTTAAATGAGGGGTAATCATTGGAGCCAGGATTTTGTAGAATTAATTTGACAGCGTGTCAGGGTCGGAGGTTTTATCTGATTGTACAGCTTGTATACATTGTAAGATCTAATCCTCTGTGATAGGGGAGTTAATTTTTGTAATTGAATCATTGCTTAAAATTGGGTTATTAATGTTATTCCAAAATTGCTCACTAGCGGTTTTATCTGAGTCCCTAAAAGCATACATATTTCTATAATAATCTGAAAATACTTCTAAAATTTCTTTCAAGGTTTTATAGACTGAATCTTTATCTTGAATTAAATCAATTAAGGAACTCTTTTTACTGTTCTTCACTAAATTAGCTAGTAGTTTCCCAGCTTTATTACCATGTCTATGGAATTTAGCCTTTGAAGTCTGCTTGGGATGTGTTGTGTATTAAAAAAGTATCCCTTACTTTTTTGGCTATTGTGTACCTTCTCCAGTTTTATTTTGAGATAAATAACGATTGTAGGAGTTAGTGACTGCCCTTAAGACTTCTCTTTCTCTGGCTCTGTATTTCTTTTTTAATTTCACAGTATAAGCTATGATATAACCCCTGAGTACTGCCGTTGTGGCTTCCCACTAAATAGTTGGGTTGTTTACCGACCCATAATTAATATATAAGAGTGTGGGTGACACCTCAAGGCCTACTGTGTAATGCTGGAGGTTACAAACAGTAAATATTGCTTATTAATGATGATAAAAGTATTTGTAAACATTACTCTCAGACCCTTTATAATTAATCGATAGATCCGTACATAAATACTTGAAAATTAATTTAATGTAAGAAATATAAGAACAACAAAAATTCATCTAACAATAACTATATACAGGTACTTGATATAAAGTAGATACAATAAAATTATGACACCGGTGTCCAATACTCTATATAGTTAAAATACCTAATTTAAAACACCTATTATAAAAACAATAACAAATAGTTAAAGCAAAATTCATACATAGCTTCATATACACAACTGATTGTTCTAGATGGTGAAAGCTGACAATAATCTTAAATAAATATAGAAGCGGTTAGACTGCGCTATAATTGTGGAGTCTCTGAGACGTAACTCTCTTATAAGAGGTTTCTTACTGTCCGTTTGTGAGAGTTTTAAAAAGCAGGTATCTAAACCTCTCTTGAAGGTGAATACGTTGATATATCCAGCCCTTATATTTACATATGTATTTGTGTTAGGCAGTCCTTTGTAAAAATCCCAGATAATGAGCAGTATGAATATCCAAATAAAAGTAGGTGGATACACAGTAGGTAGATACACAATAGCTTTCGTATGTGCAATAGATCACAGTCAATATCTTGTGAATATGTTACAATTGTTGCGGTCAGCACATTATATGTAAGTGATATAACTGGTGTTCACACTGAACAGTACTCACAGATTCTTCGGCGTCCTCGCCAGACCGGTTGCTTTCAACAGTCAGTGGATGATGCGTGTGACTGAAGCCCAATTGATTCGAAGATATGAAGTGTGAGCACTTATTCAAAAAGGACAACAGCTGATTGTTTCTTCAAACTCCTACCACTTCACTTTTTAACTTCTTCCAACAAAATTTAAATGAAGTGGTTATGGGAGTTCATCCAATATTTGTGTCTAGATGATGTGGAACTGTGAAATGGAACGTCTACGTGTTTCAGCTACTCAGAGCCTTTGTCATCCTCTGTGATAGGGGAGTTAATTTTTGTAATTGAATCATTGCTTAAAATTGGGTTATTAATGTTATTCCAAAATTGCTCACTAGCGGTTTTATCTGAGACTTCTCTTTCTCTGGCTCTGTATTACTTTTTTAATTTCACAGTATAAGCTATGATATAACCCCTGAGTACTGCCGTTGTGGCATCCCACAAAATAGTTTGGTTGTTTACCGACCCATAATTAAGATGGATGTACTCCGCCATCTTTCCGTTTAGCCAATTTTTAAACTTAAAGTTATTTGCTAAGAATTTTGGGGGGAAAAAGCGTGGTGGTGCGGAATAGGATTTATTTAATAAAATTTCTAAAAAAAAATCAGTGCGTGGTCTGAGATACAAATCGGTGTTATTCTAGTTTTAACCCCAAGTTTATATACATTTTCACTTATCATAAACATGTTGATTCTGGACAAATCAGGGTTTTGGGTTCTCCAGGCATCTTTAACTGATAAGTTATTGAAAAGGATTCTAATCATTTTAGCCTCTAGAGCATCTCTTTTCGTTTTTTGATTATTTGAGACTCATTCTATCAAGTGGGTATTGTAGGGCCATGTTAAAATCGCCTGCCACAATAAACTATCCTTCCACAAATTGCAAGTTTTTAGACTGGAGAGAGTCCCAGAAACTAGTGTTAAAATTGTTTGGGGCATATATATTACAATGTGTATATATAGAATTTGCCATTTTTAATTTTAAAAACAAAAATCTACTCTCAGGATCAGTTAATACAGATAGAGTCTTATATACCATGTTTTTACCTAGTAAAATAGCTACCCCCTTTTTCTTGCTAGGCTTGGTGTGGTGTGGCAATAATCTCTCTTACCCAGGAAGATTTTAGTTTTAGGGATTCCTCTGCATTTAAATGGGTTTCCTGGTGCAAAGCTAAGTCAGTGTTTAATCCCCTAAGGTTAGAGATGATCGTTTTCTGTTTTATCGGGGATATAATGCCACCAACATTCCAGGATGTGATAGTCAATTTGTTTACCTTATTCATTATTTAATGGAATAAAATAAATAAATAAAAAAGGGGAGGGGGGACCATACACCACATAAAGGATAAAGAAGAAATATACATATTTTAAATAACCATGTTGAGGACCAATCATTTAGTCCAAAAAAAAAGAAGCAATTGAACAATGCCAACCAGCTACTTAGGACATTTTTCTGCATATCATTTTTCTGCCTCCAAGGCAGAGTCAAAAAAATAAGTTTGTCCTTCTATAGTAACTCAGTTTGGCCGGATAAATTACCGTGGCCTGAAAACCAGCTTTTATCATTTTACCACAGACTGGGGAAAGCTCTCTTCTTTTCATGGATGTCTCAAAAGAGAAATCCTGGAATAGTAAAATTTCAGAATTATTTATATAAATGGGTTGATTTTTACGAAAATTTTGCAAGAGCATAATTTTATCCTGAAAATTTAGAAGTTTGACTATGATGGGCCTTGGTTTCAGGTTCCCTCTATCACTAGAAGGTGGTTTCCCCAGTCTGTGTGCCCTTTAAATTATGATATGAGGATTTGAGGAGGGGATATTTAATAGTTGTTGAAGTGTCTGGGAAGTAAACTTTATTAAAATCTTGGTACTGTTTATTTTCTGGAACCCCAATGATTCTAATGTTGTACCTCCTTGATCGATTTTCAAGGTCCTCTAACCTATTTTGTAATTTAGTCATAGCCGTGTGATTATACTCTATCTTGGAGTCATGGGATTCTTTCAAATCTTCCAGATCGGAGATTCTTTGTTCTGCTTCCTGAATTATTTTAGAAAACTACCTTACGTCCTTAGTTAGGTTTTAGAAGTCTTGTTTAATTTCTACTTTAAGTAATTCAAATTTAGGGGTTAATGCTTGTATAATATCAACCAGAGCTTGAGTATCAGAGGGTTTGTTATATCTTATAGTGCTACCTGCTTCTAAGTGTACTTCTACCAGGGTTTCAATGGAATTTTTGATTTTCTTTCTCTTTTTTTAGATGCCATAGCTGAAGTCGTGATTTTACTGTGAGTAGGTGAGTTAAGGAACTTATCCATGCACAGTGCTTGTAGTGAATTAGCAGCTAATTCTAATAACCAAAAAAACAATTGGGTATGCCAAGGGAAAAAAAAGAGGGGGTGGTGGTGAAAGGGGGGTGAAGGGGAGGAGGAGACGGGTGAGGGGAGGAGGGGGGGGGTTAGTGAAGAAAGTGTAGGATGTGAAAGGGAGAGAAAAAGAGTCTTAAAGACCAGTTATGGCAGGAAAAGGAACAGAGAAACCCTTATACAAGGAGACCCAAATGTTCCCCCTTTTTTTTAAAGATCCTATTTTACCTGTAGGGAGGTTACCCTTACACTGTGAATATATTAGGTTAACTTGACCTGATTAATATAGTTTATCTGTATAGGTCACTGTTACCAAAAAATAATGCTAAGACCTGAAAAAAGTGATGTTATATATTCAGTAAACCTCTACAGAAAAGCCTACAGATATCTTAAATTTTGTGGATAGCAGGTAATTATCTCTGGAGATTTCAGTGATATATTTGTAAAATTAAGCTTGATAGTCACACGTTCAGCCTTTTTCTTGGTAGGCTATAGGTCACATTAAAAAAAATAGCTTTCTAGAAGAGATTATTTGCCTGAAAAAGCTGGCTATGACCGGTGAAACGTACATTGGATCTGATTGGACTGTTGGGACTCTGATGGATTGTTCCCTTATCCTGAGCGATTTTACTGGAGTAATAAATTGCTTTTATGAAGTTTGATGTCCCTTGATCCATCTATACTTAGTTTATAGGATACCCCGTATTTACCATCAAAAAGGGATATGAAAAATACTTAAAGAGACATTAAACAGCTGGGTACAACTACACTAGAATAGTTACTACTCACCATGCTATTGTTTTTTATTCTGTACTCACAGGTCTCTTTAAAGCTGTTCTCATATTTAAACTCATAAAGAACCCAGTTGCTAAAGCTCTGCATTTTATACTGGGTGCCACCATCTTCTAGCGTGCATATTGTTGCATCATCTGATAGAAGCAGTGGATTTTCACATATCTGTGATATTACTGCCTTTTTTACAGTTGTTTATTTCAAAGAAAAACAGAATATAAGCATATTACCTAAATATATATTGTATCTTTCGACATTTGTGATGAAAGCTCAGATTTGCACATATAGCTAGTGCTGGTATTATGATGAATATAGCAGAAATGTATTAATAGAAGCCATTTTTATTATTATAAAATATTATACAATAAGTAGATGAGTTTTATTTCAGTAAGCCAGGTATGTTGTAAAATCCAAAATATACATGCTTTTTATACGGACTAAGCATATTAATGTGAAAGGCTTTGATCTTTCCATACAATGACTTTTATGTCCAGTTTAATGGATTTTGGGGTGGCGACTTAATCTGACACCATTCACATTGGTTCATTTTGCTGTATACACATTACAGCAGGGTCTGCAGACATTTTGTATATACAGCTATATTCAAGCAACTCATAGTATAGAACTAAACAATTCTAGTGCTCATGGTTTCGGCTGGTGTATCCCAGTGTATCTCCAATTGGGTAGTGAGCAAAGAAAGTACGAGCCATGTCATTGATCCTGTCATATGCTCCCAGGCTACGGAAATGCTCAACATACTGCCAGAAGTCTGAGGTTGAAAAGGGCCAGTAGGGATGGGCAGGAGCCTCTTCATATGGGTCTGAAAATAAGAGCAAAACAATGTATATATAGTTAATTCATAAAGTAGCTATGATTATATTTTCACATTCTTATCTTTTGTTATATCAATTATTTACCTTAATTTACACACACACTAGAAGCTTTACAAAAAACAATATTGTAGAGCTGCAATAACTAATCGATAATAATCGATTATGAAAATAGTTGTCAACGAATATCATAACCGATTAGTTGGTTTGCAATTAGTTGGTCTGCGCAAAGCACCAGCTGCGTCACGCCAATGAGCTCCTGCACATGGTATTTTGTTTTATGGTTATGCCCTTAGCCTAAAGGACGTCTACAGACGTTTACTTTTCACTTTTTCAGGACAGTATAAGTTGGCTTATGTGCAACCAAGAAATAAAATATTAGTCATCATTTGGATTGTTTATATTAAATCAAATAATTTGGGACTATGCTTAGCATGATATAGTGCCGAGCTTGTTATTTATACCAAGCCCTAGATTGATGGGATTTGTTATTTGAATTGATGTGCACTATTATCTGTTTATACAATTATTAGCAGATCGCTTGCTATTGCTGATTATATCTACTCTATAGATAAATGTGTACGGCTTTGTTCTTTTGTTTGATATATATCAAGTCCTTAGCACTTTTGACTCTTTTGTTTTTTTTTATATTTTAATTAATTGTAATGTGTACCAAATTCAACCTCTATAAGTATATATCTGTTATTTTAAGAGCGGACTAAATATTTTTTCCCTAATCTTATAGCTGGTTATTTACCATTGCATATAGATAGTCAAGATATTTTTATGTTATAATGAAGTCCAGGCTTACTTTGTTAAGAGGCCCCTTGCATTGGTGGAGAGTTAACAAAGATAAATATCCCAACTTGGTGAAATTGGCAAAACCTTACTTATGCATCTCAGGCACCTCAACACCATCTGAGTGCCTCTTATCTTCTGCAGGCAAAATAGCTTGTAAAAAGAGATCCAGTCTCAGCCAGGAGCGTGTGGTTATGTTGACATTTTTGCATTTCAATTAAAAGTTTCTAAAAGGTGGGATATGTGATAGTCTACCTCTTTCTAGTTCTACCTCTTTTGAAACAGTTGTGGTGTTGTTTTTCTTAATTATAAAAATTATTCTGCTGTTTAAAATTTGGATGGTTGTGTTAATGTAAAGTTGTAGTCTTATTTTTATTTATCCGATTAGTTGATTAATCGAAAAAATAATCCGCCGATTAATCGATTATGAAAATAATCGTTAGTTGCAACTCTACAATATTGTTTTCTTTCCCAACAAAACATTTAATGATTCAAATAGAACATGGGATTTTAAACAACTTTCCAATGTACTTTTATTGACTAATTTGTTTTGTTCTCTTGGTGTCCTTTGTTAAAAATGATACATATGTAGGTTCAGCAGCTGCTTATTGGTAGCAGCACATAAATGCCTCATGTTATTGGCTCACCCAAAGCATTCAACTAGCTCCCAATAATGCATTGCTGCGTCTTCAACAAAGGATATCAAGATAATTAAACATCTTCAATAATATAAGTTTACTGGATAGTTTAAAATTGTATCATCTGCATGGACCATGAAAGAACATGGGTTTTATATCCCTTTAAGTAGGCCTTATTATTTGTTTCGTTTTATTATTTATTTATAGTTTAAAGGGATTTATAGCTGCAATAACAACTTTTTTATTTTCTTATCATTCTCCTCTAACTTTGCAGTTGTTAAACACATACTCATATTCAAGCAGTAATGTCAGGTTTATGTTCCTTTATGTTCAGTCATGTTTTCAGTTTTAAATACTGATTTCCAAAAGCCTCTAATTTTTAAATGTTTGAATGAAATGGTCGAATTTTTTTCAGTTTTCCTGTCATCCAGATCATTAAATATTTTAAAACTTTAAGTAAATTGGTTGTGTGTTTATTAAAAAATAATCACCTAGATTACAAGTTTTGCGCTATAAAGAGTGCAAAACGAATGCAACTAAAGTTGCGTTATTTCACCCTCCATAGCGCTGCCATTACGAGTTTTTAAAAAGCTGCCTTGTGCGTGCGATATGGTTGTGATGAGCTCTATACTGCACAAAATCCAAGGGCTGCTTTGACGTGCTCGTGCATGCTTTTTCCCCCATAGACATCAGTGGGGAGAGCGTGTTAGAAAAAACCTAACACCTGAAGCGCGGAATGGCGATCGCCGTAATGCAACCCCATTGATGTCTATGGGGAAAAAAAAGTTACGTTTAAACCTAACACCCTAACATAAACCCCACATCTAAACACCCCTAATTTGCCGCTCCCGACATCGCCGCCACTAATAAAAGTTATTAACCCCTATTCTGCCGCTCCCAGACATCGCCACCACTATAATAAAGTTATTAACCCCTATTCCCCTGCACCCCAACATCGCCCACATCTATAATAAAGATATTAACCCCTATTCTGCCGCTCCCGACATCGCCGCCATTAATTAAAGTTATTAACCCCTAAACCTCTGGCCTCCCACATCACCGCCACTAAATAAACCTATTAACCCCTAAACCGCCAGCCCCCCACATCGCAAGAAACTAAATTAAACTATTAACCCCTAAACCTAACAACCCCCTAACTTTATATTAAAATTACAATATCCCTATCTTAAAATAAATAAAAACTTACCTGTAAATTTAAAAAAAAACGAAGTTTAAACTTTATATTAAACTAGCATTACTATTATACTAAAATTAAAATAACTACAAATTAAATAAACTAATTTACACATTAAAAAAAATTAAATCTAAAATAACAAAAAATAAAAAATACTAAATTACAAAAAATAACAAACACTAAATTGCGAAAAATAACAAAGTTATCCAAAATAAAAACAATTACGCCTAATCTAATAGCCCTATAAAAAGCTCCCCCAAAATAAAAAAAAACCCTAGCCTACAATAAACTACCAATAGCCATTAAAAGGGCCCTAAAGAAATCAGCTCTTTTCCCTGTAAAAAAATACAAAGACCCCCCCAACATTAAAACCCACCACCCAACCAATAAAAAGCCTAACTCTAAGCTACCCATTGCCCTGAAAATTGCATTTTTTTGGGCATTGCCCTTAAAAGGGCATTCAGCTCTTTTTCATTGTCCTGAAAAGGGCATTTAGCTGTTTTAAGATAGCTCAAACCCTAATCTTAAAAAAAAACACCACCCAAAAAAAAGTTTAAAAAAACCTAACACTAACCCCCGACGATCCACTTACAGTTTTTGAAGTCCGGACATCCAGGCACCGAGAAGTCTTCATCCAGACAGTGAGGTCTTCATCCATCCAGGCGGCGTCTTCTATCTTCATCCAGGCGGCATCTTCTATATTCATCCCGGCGGTGCGGAGCGGGTCCATCCTTCAAGACATCCGGCACCAATAGGATAAGAGCTGCTGAAATTCTATTGGCTGATTTAAATTTAAAAAATCAAATCAGCCAATAGGAATGCAAGAGATGCCATTTTGAAACGGCTCCCTTGCAATGAAGATTCAGTGTGCGGCGGCGACCATATGAAGAGGATGCTCCGCGACGGATGTCTTGAAGGATGGACCTGCTCTGTGCCGCCGGGATGATGATAGAAGATGCCGCCTGGATGACGATAGAAGACGCCGCCTGGATGGATGAAGACTTCTCGAGCTTAGGTTTTTGTTAGTTTTAGTTTTTTTTTATTTTGGGGGCTTGGTTCGGTGGTGGGTTTTTCTGTTGGGGGGCCTTTTGCCCTACAAAAAGGCCCTTTTAAGGGATATTGGTAGTTTATTGTAGGCTAGGGTTTTTTTTTTATTTTTGGGGGGACTTCTTTTTTATAGGGCTGTTAGATTAGGT
This sequence comes from Bombina bombina, assembly GCF_027579735.1. Classification (NCBI taxonomy): domain Eukaryota; kingdom Metazoa; phylum Chordata; class Amphibia; order Anura; family Bombinatoridae; genus Bombina; species Bombina bombina. The sequence goes on from NC_069502.1 coordinate 246,485,040, forward strand.
GTAATTGTTTCTATTTTGGATAATTTAGTTTGTTATTTTTTGTAATTTAGTGTTTGTTATTTTTTGTAATTTAGTGTTAGTTATTTTTTGTAATCTAGTATTTTTTGTTTTTTGTAATTGTAGATTTTTTTTTTTAGTAGTGTTAGGTTTTTTTAATGTGTAATTTAGTTTTTTTTAATTGGTAGTTATTTTAACCCCTTAAGGACTAGCGACGTACCCTGTATGTCGCTGGCCTTTTTTTGGGACTTGATTGTTTTATAGCGCAGTCTTGCCACCAGCGTTAAGACTGCTCGATGCCACAAAGCCTTCTGGAGGGAGGTCATTAATAGCGTGTTCTTGCTAGACTTGTGCTATTATGTCCTGAAAAAACCCTTAATGACCAGTGACATACAGGGTACATTGTGGTCATTAAGGGGTTAATTTTAGTATAATAGTTATGTTAGGTTAATTGTTAGTTTAAACTTTTACTTTTTATTTATTTTAAGATAGGGATATTGTAATTTTAATTTAACGTTAGGGGGTTGTTAGGTTTAGGGAGTAATAGTTTAATTTATTTTTTTGCGATGTGGGGGGCTGTCGGTTAAGGGGTTAATATGTAGTTTATGGGTGTTCAGATTGCAGAATGGATCGTGTCGGTATGAGCTGGAACGCAAGCATTTTAGCTTCACCGCACAACCTGTAATACCGGTGCGGAATTGACATTGCGTTTCAGGCTAAAATGCTTGCGGTACAGCTATACCGACAAGACTCGTAATGGCTGCGTTCTGTTTTTTATGCTGAAATGGCCATTTTTTTCAGCGTTAAAACCGGAATGCAAAACTTGTAATCTAGGTGAATGTGTGTAAAAAATCTTTATTTTTTTAATACAGAAGGATTAGGAAATTATTTTTAGACACAGCTACAAGAAAATCTTCTCAACCGATCTTCATGAAATTTGCCGTAGAGATTGAGCTTTTGAGGGTGTTTGTTTTATGTTAGTTTGGAGATGATGTTCATAAATGCCAGAGATATATGGTATTAAAAATGTGTTACAATATTTATGTGCATGCGCATTTTATTCTAGATTATTAGAACATAAATATGTAACATAAATGTAAAATATTTAAGGGTGACATAACATTTAAATTAATCTTAACATTGTAAGTTGATCTGTAGATTCATATTTTTTGGCAGTTATTCTTATTTAAAATAGCTCATTTATTTTGTTATATATACTAGTCACATTTATATTTGAGATGTGGTTGATCCATAGTTTTGGCCTTACCTGGTCAGGACAGACTAGAGAAACAGAACAATTGGCTAAATAACTGACCATGCAAGAGTACATTTCGGCCTAGTTAACATATATGGCCCCGAAAGTGGATTTATTTACACTAGAAAGAGCCTAGAAACATGACACTAATAAAAACTTATTTTGTCAAATGTAGATTACAAATATAATTAGAATTATAACAGCTAAATGCATATGCATGGTTTAAGCATATAACATAACTATATTGAAGATTATTTGAGCTCCATTAATCAAATGTCGAGCGGACATGTTTTGCTGTAGCAAATCATGTCAACTGGACATCGCTGCAGGTGGGCAGCATACTCTGTTCGCATTTATCATTGCACAAGCATTCCATCATAAAGGCTTGTGCAATGTTGTATCCTGCTGCAGGGGCTTTTAATCATCCCGATCGGATTGGGATGATTTCAATAGGTTAAGGAGCAGCGTTCTTACGATTTCTGATTTTCTATCGTTTTGGGTGAGCCTGAAATGATGGGCCTCCAAAGCAGCAACTGCTGCTTGATAAATAGAGCCCTTTGTGTAGACAACTTATTTGTTAACACATTTCACCTGTGTCAGATTAATCAAAAGTCTACTTTTCTATGTAGCAACTTTAAAGAATGGAAAACTGCAAAAGAACAGAGATCCTTGCAGCTAAACTCAACATCACTCATTATACATAAATGTAAAACATAACTGACTGATTCAATAGTGATGATGGCTAATGTGTTTGACTATATATATATATATTGTTATTTGTCTATCAATGACAACTCATGATGTGTGCAATTAACAATTTCCTGCTAGCAACTTTATATTTCCTATATTTAAAGGAATATAAAGTGTAAAAAGAAGATGCATTTTATTATAGTACTATTGCTTGTTTATAACTGTGATGTCAATCACAATACTTTAGAAAAGCTTTTCTAAAGGATTGTGATTGATTCTTGTGTGGTTTGGATTACAAGTGGTGTGCTAAACTTAGCTTGGGCCACGATAAGCAATATAGTAACTGCGCTAACTTATGAGTATGTTAGTTTAAAGTAAACTGGTGTGCTCATGGGCAAACAAAATTTGAGCTCAACAGATTAGAGTACCTTTAGACCTTAAGTGTAAGGGTTAAAGAAAAGTTGCATCAAGCACAACATAAATACATTAAAATAAATTATTACACTTATATATACACTTTCTGCTAAAAAAAATATTTGATATATTTTTATAAGGGTATATGGTATATAACAAGGTATTTGACTGAGAGGGCTATAATATATATATATATATATATATATATATATATATATATATATACGTGTGTGTGTGTGTATATATATATATATATATATATATATATATGTATATACATGTGTATTTACATGTGTATTACATACATATGCATATAAACACATAAATATACATGTATATGCATATATACACATATATTCTCACACATACACATATTTATTTTCCACTCAAATACATTTAAACATGACCAATCATTTTTAATATTTTTTTACTGTTTTTACTGTACATATTTAACATTCAAATGTTTTTTACTTAGGAAAAAATGTTCTTTGTATTTCTAAATAGATATTTCTATATATATATCTGCATATGTATCTATTCCCATATATATTCAATTAGATATATAGGTATAAATATATTTAAAAAAAAAAAACAGATTGATATAGAAATATATATTTAAAAATTAAAAGAACATTTTCTTCTATGCGAAGAACATTGGAATGGAAAATGTGCATAACTACATCGGGTTTAGCGTAGTTGGTCTAATGCGTGTCTGGTTATCACGTGATTAATAAGTGTTAGGTATTTTTCTGAACAGTCTATGGGAAGAAGTTAACTTTTTGCTTTCAACTTGTAATACGTGTTCCTAAAAGTTTACTTTAACAGCAGGTAGCACGTGAGTGGGGGAAAAAAACAACAACGTGCCACTTGTACTCTGGCCCTATATGTTTATAGAAGACAATGGGGCATATGTATCAAGCTCCGAATGGAGCTTGATGCCCCATGTTTCTGGTGAGCCTGCAGGCTCACCAGAAACAGCAGTTATGAAGCAGCGGTCACAAAGACCGCTGCTCCATAACCTGTCCGCCTGCTCAGAGCAGGCGGACACACATCGCCGGACGATCGGGTTGATTGATACCCCCCACAGTACGATCGGGTTGATTGACACCCCCCTGCTGGCGGCCTATTGGCCGCGAGTCTGCAGGGGCCGGTGTTGCACCAGCAGCTCTTGTGAGCTGCTGGTGCAATGCTGAATACTGCGAGCGTATTGCTCGCCGTATTCAGCGATGTCTGTCGGACCAGGTCCGACAGACATTGATAACTAGAGGCCAATATGTTTATTATGGTCAGTCACTTCAGATAATAAAAGGTTAATTCTTAAAGTGAAGCATAAAAAGAAACTGTTCTTACCTGGCTCTTCGTGTACGGGTCTAGCATCTGAAAATACACAAGAACAATTTATGTGAGAGAAGTTTGGAATAGACAAAGGAAAGATTCATAGTGCAAAGTGTGAGGAGAATCCTAATATGTTCTGGGATTCCTGACAGTGGAGGGCTGCCCTGCACATAATGGTCCCTGTGTCCACTGACAGCGTGACACTGTTTCTCAGTAGAGCTGAATGAACAGCATTCCAAGCCACTGTGTACACACAGCCGTCTCCTGATGGGGAAACGCTGACATTACTAATAGCCCCTGCAGAGCAGATTTGCTGAAAGATAGCCATGTGTGGAGAACCTTCACAAACCTGCTTCTTTAGTCAGCAATGTGTTACTTCAGTTCATTTCAGTTGTTTATTTAGAAACTAGCATTGAATTTGAAATTAGAATGTGAAAACAAAACTGTGGTGATATAGGTGGAGGATTTAATCATGAGTGATAAATAAGTATCTGGCTAATGTAACTTACTCTTTAAGGCAGATGACTAATATCATGCAAGCCTTCCAGGTTTGGATATGGAAACTTCTGCTTTAAATACATTTATCCGTAATAAAACATGCAGGATTGAGGGGAAAAAACATATATTTTCTGAAAGAGAAACTTGTACTTTCTTCCCACCTTAATACCCATCTTTCATTTCACTGCAATGATGAATAACACCTTTCTTCAGTCTGTATGAAATGTCTTCTGTTCTCAGACATCCTGTCCTCTTGGAGTTACTGCATTTGCACCATTGAGCCTGTATAGCCTACTGCGCTACATATGTCAGGAATCTCACCAACCCTTTAGAAAATAAATGTATAATGAAATATTTGTGTATGGAGAAAATAATGAAGTTTGTGGACTTACCAATAAGGGAGATCAGAAGAAGACAGGAAAAACACAAGCTGATGAGAAGGATCTTCATGATTCTTATAAGGGTTCTGTTACCTTCAAAACAATCTAAAAAATGTATTGTGCAAGAAAGAGTTATGTGAGGTTGTAAACAGGCTGTGTTGTACAAAGAAAAAGCACTTTGTCAAGTTATGTTGTACTTTGCCATAATTATGTTGTTTTATGGAGAAATGCAAGTTTAATAAAAACACAAATGTAAAATGAGTAAAACTTGAAAATTCTGTTAAATTAGTAGTACCTAATACAGTGCTATGTAACTTTATTATAACTCTGCAATGGTCTATAATTTAGAAACGTGTTTGTTAACAAGTGTATGCATGTATATGTATTATATATATATCCAACAAAGTAAGTGTACTCACAGGAATTTCAGATATCACCAGCGTCAAAAATTGTTGACGTTTCGGGGACTATAATATCCCCTTCATCAGAATGATGAGTTGTAATAGTCCCGAAATGTCAATACATGTTGACACTGCTAATATCTGAATTTCCTGTGAGTGCATTTACTTTGTTAGATATTTACTTAATAATTGCAATTAGGTGGCTGTACCAGGAGGATGTATCCGCTTTTAGCAGTTTATAAATAAAAATCTAAATATTATAATTCTATGTGTATGTTACACTAAAGCAACAAGCAATATGAATGCATAGGTGACAGGTGTAAAGAAAACTTAATCTCTGTTGTTTGTAGCACAAGGAGTGTGTATGTTATACATAATGTGGTTTAGAGTGCTGTATGTTATGTTAATATAGTGAATATATATACGAGTTTGAAAGGTACTATGCCAAAATCATATAATATAGTGTAGGGTCTGCAGATGTAAAGATTTGTTATTTCAACTTTATACCACATCTAAAACTGTGTGTGCTTTTACATGAACATGCTGTATTTGGACATCCACATTAATATGTCTATTAGCTCTATCACATATAACAAATATTTATCTGCACAGAGCAGTCTATCATGCACAACATAACAATCTATGTATGTATTTGTTTATGTTTGATAAAGGGGGAGACCCGGAAACATCACAGTGAATTAAACCACTGTTGAATTTCAAGACCTTAGTGTGCGGTCTCTACTTTGGATTGTATACATACATTTATGCACCTGCACCTGGGCAAACAACTTTAAAACGAGAGTGCTTGGTTCTGAAAAGTGTATATATATATATATATATATATATATATATATATATATATATATATATATATATTAAACAAGGGCAGATAAAAATCAATGTTTTCCCCGGGACCTTTTTAGTGGATGCACCAGCCAGCTGATTTTACTGACCACCCGGCTACATTTTTAGCCAATATTAAGCTAAAATGATCTTATGTTAAAAATCCACAATTTTATTTAAAAAAATGATCATTAAATCCATTATGTTAAGTTATGCAATTAATTTTCACTTTGGATAGCAGAAAATGATATAATATTACAAAATGTTACACTGCCCCACCCAGCTACTTCATAATGCCACCTGGCTACTTCATAATGCCACCCAGCTACATCATAATGCCACCCAGCTACTTCATAATGCCACTTGGCTACTTCATAATGCCACCGGCTACTTCATAATGCCACCCGGCTACTTCATAATGCTCCCCGGCTACTTCATAATGCCACCAAGCTACTTGATAATGCTACCCGGCTACTTCATAATGCTACCCGGCTACTTCATAATGCCATCCGGCTACTTCAGAATGCCACCCAGCTACATCATAATGCCACCCAGCTACTTCATAATGCCACCCGGCTACTTCATAATGCCACCGGCTACTTCATAATGCCACCCGGCTTATTCATAATGCCACCCGGCTACTTCATAATGCTACCCAGCTACTTCATAATGCCACCAAGCTACTTCATAATGCTACCCGGCTACTTCATAATGCCATCTGGCTACTTCATAATGCTACCCGGCTACTTCATAATGCCACCCAGCTACATCATAATGCCATCCGGCTACTTCATAATGCTACCCGGCTACTTCATAATGCCATGCGGCTACTTCATAATGCTACCCGGCTACTTCATAATGCCATCCAGCTACTTCATAATGCTACCTGACTACTTCATAATGCCATGCGGCTACTTCATAATGCTACCCGGCTACTTCATAATGCCATGGCTGGCAAAATTTTCTGAGGAGAACACTGTAGATTAACAATAGCAACACATGTTTATATATAAATAGAAAGCAAACTAGATATGAGTTACTGCGTTTACCTTCTCTAAAGCAAGCATTGCATGGATATAAAGTTACCTGCTGTCTCTGCTTCCTCTCTCACAGGTTGTGTACTTCTCAAGCAGTTTTCTGGCAGAGTTGATGTATAAGGAGGGGGCTGTCTAAGGAGGTTACCAAGTCAGAAACTTTTTTTTCCCCAGCAGAAAATCAACAAATATAGGCTTTGTTACATATGTATTTCTATTGATATTTTGTTTGAACCACCATTACCAATAAAAAAACAATATTTCTAGGATTAATATTATCATTCTAGCTATTTAATTTCTGATTTAAAAGTATAAAAATTATTATCCGTCTATCTTTCTATCTATCTATCTATCATCTATCATCTAACTATCTATCTTTTATAGTATTGAAGCTTATTTTCTAAAGAAGTTATTTTAGTGTTTTCAGTGTAACAAAAATACATAAAGGGACATGCATCTCAACTTTTTTCTTGCTCTGTGTTTAATCGTGAAATCAACAGGATGTGCCTGTTTGTGCACCTCTTCATTTCTAGAGATCTGACAAGGAGAGCTCCCAGAAGTCTTGGTAGGTTGCAGGAACACGCTCCACAAGTATAGAACGCAAAAAATATTCAATTCATTTTTTTTTTACATTTATTTTAAATGTGCTTCTGTAATGTGAATGCTGGCAGCATAGTTACATGAACAATAAGTTTCAAGTGGTGATACTTAACAATTTTATTAATTAATTCATTTTGTATCTTTCTTTTATTAATCAAAGCAGCTTTTTCAAAGTTAACAATAATGCCACATAAAGAATACACTGAGGGCTAGATTGCAAGTGGAGCGGTATTTGTTTTCCCGCAATCGCGCAAACTCCACTAGAGTTAAGCTTTTTGCGCTAGTCAGTTGCGATCGTATTGCAAGTTCCAAAAAATATATTTTGTGCCAGCATTAACCTGAATAGCGCAAAAAAACAAACTTAAGTTTTTGCGTGTGTATGTGTATGTATTCCCCCTTAGAAATCAATTGAGAAAAAAAAACCAACACCCGAGATTAGGCAAACATTATCGCATTTTCGCATTTACTGCTATGAGGTCTCTGTATTGGGTAAAGCAATTCAAATCTCAGCAGTATTTGTGCCAAAACTTTCTTATCCCTTAGTCAAAGGGAGAAGTCTTTTCTGGGATTTAAACCTTAATATAGTAAAGCCTAAAAGAGAAGTAGCGGGTGAGAACCCCAATGAGATTTTCCCTTTTACATATCCTTTTTTTTATATTGCAAACTCTAAACAAAGGAAATCAAGAAGAGAATGAAGGGAGATTAGATATATGTTTACTAAAGTCATAAGAGAAGCTTTGTTGAATGGCCACACAGTGTACAGAATCAGAAATATCAGGGGAACAGGCAGCAATAACAGATCAAAGAACAGATTTTGAGAATAGCAATCCATATAGTTTTGACACTTCTAGCGGTAACGTTGGGCGAGACCAAGCGATTCCTTGTTACATAATGCACAAACCAGGGTGGTAGAAGTAAAATAGGTACATGTGGAAGGTTAAATAAAAGATGCCTATCCTTCATCCTTAAAAAGTGGAGCGCTAATTTATTGCACGTCTGTAAACGGACAAATTCACCCATTTACGGGCACGCCATAAATAACTAGCCATTACAAGTGGCTGGTTATTGCTACCGCGAGCAAGAAAATTAACCAGAGATCAGATGTCTGGTTCATTTTCCAAAAGTTCCCCAGTTGTCCCCAAAATAAAGTATATTGTTCTTTTTTATAAAAAAAAAACCCCAGTATGAAGCAGTTTCTAGGGGTTAAAGGGATATGAAACCCAAATGTTTTCTTTCATGATTCAGATATAACATGCAATTTTAAGCAACTTTCTAATTTACTCCTATTATCAATTTTTCTTTGTTTTCTTAGGCCTAGATTTGGAGTTTGGCGTTAGCCGTGAAAACCAGCGTTAGAGGCTCCTAACGCTGGTTTTAGGCTACCTCTGGTATTTGGAGTCACTCAAAATAGGGTCTAACGCTCACTTTTCAGCCGCGACTTTTCCATACCGCAGATCCCCTTACGTCAATTGCGTATCCTATCTTTTCAATGGGATTTTTATAACTCCGGTATTTCGAGTCGTGTCTGAAGTAAGCGTTAGACATCTAACAACAAAACTCCAGCCGCAGGAAAAAAGTCAGTAGTTAAGAGCTTTCTGGGCTAACACCGGTTTATAAAGCTCTTAACTACTGTGCTCTAAAGTACACTAACACCCATAAACTACCTATGTACCCCTAAACCGAGGTCCCCCCACATCGCCGCCACTCGATTACATTTTTTTAACCCCTAATCTGCCGACCGCCACCTACGTTATACTTATGTACCCCTAATCTGCTGCCCCTAACACCGCCGACCCCTGTATTATATTTAAAAACCCCTAACCTGCCCCCCACAACGTCGCCTCCACCTACCTACACTTATTAACCCCTAATCTGCCGACCGCAAAGCGCCGCCACCTACGTTATCCTTATGTACCCCTAATCTGCTGCCCCTAACACCGCCGACCCCTATATTATATTTATTAACCCCTAATCTGCCCCCCACAACGTCGCCTCCACCTGCCTACATTTATTAACCCCTAATCTGCCGACCGGAGCTCACCGCTATTCTAATAAATGTATTAACCCCTAAAGCTAAGTCTAACACTAACACCCCCCTAAGTTAAATATAATTTAAATCTAACGAAATAAATTAACTCTTATTAAATAAATTATTCCTATTTAAGCTAAATACTTACCTGTAAAATAAATCCTAATATAACTACAATATAAATTATAATTATATTATAGCTATTTTAGGATTTATATTTATTTTACAGGTAACTTTGTATTTATTTTAACCAGGTACAATAGCTATTAAATAGTTAAGAACTATTTAATAGCTAAAATAGTTATCAGATTGAGCTCGCATTCTATTGGCTGATCGGAACAGCCAATAGAATGCGAGCTCAATCTGATTGGCTGATTGGATCAGCCAATCGGATTGAACTTGATTCTGATTGGCTGATTCCATCAGCCAATCAGAATATTCCTACCTTAATTCCGATTGGCTGATAGAATCCTATCAGCCAATCGGAATTCGAGAGACGCCATCTTGGATGACGTCCCTTAAAGGAACCGTCATTCGGCTAGTAGGCGTCGGGAGAAGAGGATGTTCCGCGTCGGAGGTCTGCAAGATGGATCCGGAAGAAAGAAGATTGAAGATGCCGTTGATAGAAGACTTCATCCGGATCATGGACCTCTTCAGCTCCCGCTTGGATGAAGACTTCAGCCGGATCATGGACCTCTTCAGCCCCCCGCTTGGGCTTGGATCAGGACATCGGAGGAGCTCTTCAGGACGGATCGGTGAACCTGGTATGGTGAAGATAAGGTAGGAAGATCTTCAGGGGCTTAGTGTTAGGTTTATTTAAGGGGGGTTTGGGTTAGATTAGGGGTATGTGGGTGGTGGGTTGTAATGTTGGGGGGGTATTGTATGTTTTTTTTTTTACAGGCAAAAGAGCTGTATTCTTTGGGGCATGCCCCGCAAAGGGCCCTGTTCAGGGCTGGTAAGGTAAAAGAGCTTTGAACTGTAGTAATTTAGAATAGGGTAGGGCGTTTTTTATTTTGGGGGTCTTTGTTATTTTATTAGGGGGCTTAGAGTAGGTGTAATTAGTTTAAAATTGTTGTAATATTTTTCTTATGTTTGTAAATATTTTTTTATTTTTTGTAACTTAGTTCTTTTTTATTTTTTGTACTTTAGTTAGTTTATTTCATTGTAGTTATTTGTAGGAATTGTATTTAATTTATTTATTGATAGTGTAGTGTTAGGTTTAATTGTAGGTAATTGTAGGTATTTTATTTAATTAATTTAATGATAGTATAGTGTTAGGTTTAATTGTAACTTAGGTTAGGATTTATTTTACAGGTAATTTTGTAATTATTTTAACTAGGTAGCTATTAAATAGTTCTTAACTATTTAATAGCTATTGTACCTGGTTAAAATAATTACAAAGTTGCCTGTCAAATAAATATTAATCCTAAAATAGCTATAATATAATTATAATTTATATTGTAGCTATATTAGGATCTATTTTACAGGTAAGTATTTAGCTTTAAATAGGAATAATTTATTTAATAAGAGATAATTAATTTCGTTAGATGTAAATTATATTTAAGTTAGGGGGGTGTTAGTGTTAGGGTTAGACTTAGCTTTAGGGGTTAATACATTTATTAGAATAGCGGTGAGCTCCAGTCGGCAGATTAGGGGTTAATAATTGAAGTTAGGTGTCGGCGATGTTAGGGAGGGCAGATTAGGGGTTAATACTATTTATTATAGGGTTAGTGAGGCGGATCAGGGGTTAATAACTTTATTATAGTAGCGCTCAGGTCCGGTCGGCAGATTAGGGGTTAATAAGTGTAGGCAGGTGGAGGCGACGTTGTGGGGGGCAGATTAGGGGTTAATAAATATAATATAGGGGTCGGTGATGTTAGGGCAGCAGATTAGGGGTACATAGGATTAATGTAAGTAGCGGCGGTTTACGGAGCGGCAGATTAGGGGTTAATAATAAAATGCAGGGGTCAGCGATAGCGGGGGCGGCAGATTAGGGGTTAATAAGTGTAAGGTTAGGGGTTTTTAGACTCGGTACATGTTAGGGTGTTAGTTGCAGACGTAGGAAGTGTTTCCGCATAGCAAACAATGGGGCTGCGTTAGGTTTTTTTTTCAGCTCAAACAGCCCCATTGTTTCCTATGGGAGAATCGTGCACGAGCACGTTTTTGAGGCTGGCCGTTTGCGTAAGCAACTCTGGTATCGAGAGTTGAAGCTGCGTTAAAAATGCTCTACGCTCCTTTTTTGGAGCCTAACGCAGCCTTTATGTGGACTCTCAATACCAGAGTTATTTTTATGGTGCGGCCAGAAAAAAGCCGGCATTAGATTTTCGGGTTGTTACCGACAAAACTCCAAATCTAGCCGTTAGTATGCTTTGTTGAATGAGCAGCAATGCACTACTGGTTGCTGACTGAACACATGGGTGAGCCAATGGCAATCAGTATATATACAGCAACCAATCAGCAGCTAGGAACTAGGTTATTTGCTGCTCCTGAGCTTTCCTAGATAAACCATTCAGCAAACTATAACAACAGAAGGAAGCACAATAAATAATAGAAGTATATTGGAAAGTTGTTTACAATTGTATTCTCTATCTGAATTTTTCTGAAGATTTTTGGGTTTCATGTCCCTTTAAGTTGGCGGTTGTGGGTTGTTAGAAAATAACGGCACTAAAGAGTGCCTTTACATTGCAGTCTATGGGCAACTGTGTTTTACCTGTAAATATATATGTATATGCTTTTATATATATATATATATATTTATATTTATGTGTTAATATGTGTATTTACACATATAATCACATCAATATATATGTATATATTCATATACATATATATTTAACATTTGCTGCCCATCACTGCACGACTTACCCCCTTCGCTGTGCTAGGTTCTCAGGCCGTGTCATGGAAACATGCTCTTGTGAGCACAAAGCTTCCATTCAATGAGGACGCAAGGTTGCACTAACATTGCAACTATCTTGTAATACGAGCACACACTTGTGTGCTCTGGAATTACTAAGTGGAGTGCAAATATTACCCTAGCAAAATCGACTTTTAATCTAGCCCTATATCAAGTAACTAAAGAGAAAAAACAGGAACTTGAACAGTTAGTAGTGCATTCATCTCACACCAGAAAAGTATTAAAGTTTGCCCACTAACATCTTTTGGGAGGTCACATGGGGGTGGATAAAACTTAAAAAAGGGTACTAAAAGGTTCTTTTAACCAGGAGTATATGAGGAGATAAAAAGCTTTTGTGCTTCTTGCCCTGAGTGCCAATTATTTTCTCCAAAACCCAAACTGAGGGCCCCACTTGTACCGTTCCCAGTAGTTGATATTCCTTTTTAAAGGATTGGTATGAATTTGGTTGGTCCATTAGAAAAGTCAGCCCGAGGCCACCAATACGTATTTGTCATACTTGATTATGCTACACGGTATCCTGAACCTATTCCTTTACATAAAGCTAGCACTAAAATATAGCAAAATAATTGGTTCATGTGTTTTCACAAGTAGGTATCCCAAAATAAATATTAACTGACCGAGGTACTCCTTTTCTGTCCAGACTTATGAAGGAGTTGTGCCAGTTTGTATGGAAGATACTGGTTAAGGGGAGTTATTTGAGAAAAACAATGCGCTAGATAAGATCAAAGCTACACATAAAAAAACAGGCAATCCCTAAGCCTGAAAACTATCAAGAGGAAAAAAATGGGGATATATGTGAGCGCCAATAAGTGTTAAACACAAATGGCAATAGATCTATTTGGTAATGGCTTCTGTATCACTATCTTTTTTATATTCAGTTAATTTTAATTGAAGTAAAAACGGTCCACAAAGTACTGGTAATATGAAATAGAAAGACTATAAGTAATAAATAATTATTATTTTTTTTTTTTTTTTTAAATAATTTTTATTGAGGTATCCAGAACATACACAAACAAATTCAATTATTGATCGTGGCAACACGCCTATAGACATACAGCAGAACTCATAAATACAATACATAGGCATGTCTTAGAAACCTTAAACACCAATAGATTCTCAACAGGAGAATATACAGAAATCCACGTACATTACCCCATTTTATGTATAAACATGTTAGCTTGGACAAGTCAAAAAAATCTTAATACATGTGAATTCTGAGACCTGGTTTTTGTAGAGAGGTTTAGAACAAGAACATGTAGGTCCTTATGAGTCCACATCCTTTAGATTCAGATATTATTGAAAACATCCCTCTAAGATATAAAAAGGGCACAAACCCCGTTAACGGGATAAGTGGTGAGAGGACTATAGTGAGAGGGTGTTAAGTTTAGTTTCTCCATATACCCTTAAGGTTCCTATAGGCTTGTGTAAAGCCTCAAATTGCGAAAAAATTAAGTAAAATACTAAACCTACTAGTAAGTACATAAACACACAAAAAAAAAAAAAAATTGTATCACTGGCTTCAACAAACATATAAATCTATCCCAGTACATTGATAGGCCACTCATCTAAATTCTTTGGGGAACAAACCCTTACATACACATAAATAAACATTTAGCTTAATATATACAATTAGGTGTGGAAATACAGGTAATAGGGTTACAGCATAATTTTACTGAAACAGATGAGTGAACCTTGTTGTAATATAAACATGGAACTAGTAATTTAGAGACATATTTAGGGCTGATACCGCCATTGAAACTAGAAGTGATAAAAACAGTATTAACCATATCAGAAAGTTATATTGTTCCTTCATTAGACTGTGGCCTGCTGGCACGATATGCTCCATAAAATAAACAGGAAACTGTATGTGTTCCACAGTGGACGGTGTGCTAGGAGCTAAGTGCTATGTCTCTAAGAGACAAGAAATTATAATTCTTTTAGTCTATGGGTGGCATGTTAATAGAGACACCAGTCCCTGTAGGTAGTTGGTCATCATATACTAGTAGCAAACCAAATATAGAGTCTCACCACAATGAGTAACCTGTATACAGAGATTTCTAAGTGGTGATATAAAACATAGACTTTGTACTAAGACTATGTTTCTCCACCCAAACATGCCTATCTTATCAGTAGTGTAAAACATCTATACATGCAACCCCACATAAAATATCACATGGAAGACATTTAAAGGTCTAAAAGACTATATAAAACTAGCACACTGTCATTTATGTTAGCGTATTTACATAGCTAGATAAACACTTCTCTCAGAAGTAAGAGAAAAAGAAAATAAATCACATTGTCAGAGATATAAGGAGCTTATAAACATTACTTTTCCCCTTTAACTAATGTGGCTATATCAGGGCCTCAGTGAACGTTACTTTCTGACCTGGAAATGCAGGCCTCTATCAAACCTGTAATATAACAAATATGAATTAGGGGAGGAGGACTGCTTCTCATCCAACAAATATAGCCCCTTTATCTCCTAAAAAGATCCCAGGCTCTGTTAAATGTTGCTATCCTGCTGATAAACTGGGGCTTAGGCAAATCTGTCTCAGTTAACCCACTTTCCCCTAGTCTCATGAGGCAGTATAGAGGCCAAATTGACCCCAGACCCAGGGGCGCAACTGCGTTAAGTACATTACTAATATCCCAACCTCATGTCTAGCAGTTCTCAAGGCAATGCATATACTTCAGGATCGGGAAACAATCAATTCTGGAGTGGGGCTAGATCCAGCCTAGCAGTCCAGAAGCAACTGTTATGCCTTTTACTTTACCCAACTCCCACTCTTGTGTCAGTATTCAAATCCAGAGGGCCTCCGGGTATCTGCCGCTTCCCTGTGGGAGCCGGATCTATCATATACTCCAGCGTGTGCCACGAACCTAGGCCGCAGCCTTCGTAGAGAACCAGGACAGCAGGACAAGAGATAGTTGTCAGCTCCAGATGCTCCTCCGCAGAGCCTTTCGCTGGGGAGCCGGCCGGTCTCCCCCACGTGTCCAGGGATGCAGCGTTAGCCTGGATGTCTCCAACTGAGCGACCGCCATGAACCTCAGCAGTTTCTTGTGTGCAGGCGACAGCCGCTGACGTCACAACTGTCTCTCTCTCAGGTAAATCCTTTGCTTTGGGAGTTCCCGGGTAATTGACGTCTCCCTCCTCCAGAATAGTGGCTCCGGTCAGTGTGCTCTTGTCCCGCAGCTGTGAATCATCACTTAGAGGGCATGGAGCTGCCACCCCCACCATATTGAGCTTGCAAGGCTGTTTCATAGGGGCCTCAATTAATTCAATGAGGCGATCAAATCTGAAGAGCATCTGCTGCTTAGATTTAACAAATAGATCCTTTATTGTAGAGTAGAAGTCCTCCTCCATGCTGGAAATGTAGAATAGAGAATCACTGTTCTCTCTGTATACCCGGTTTCCCGGGGGGGAGCTGAAGTCCCTCTCCTTAGGAGCCGCCAGGGACATTCAGCGGTCCAGACTGGGAAGTCCTGTTGTAGTGAGAGCAAAAATGTTTATATCAGACCATTCAGCTAACTTTCCCCTAAGTCGTGAGGTATAAAATCTCGCTGGATGGCTGTGTAATTAGCAGATTACAGGCAGGATGTAAAGCTGTGTTACAGAGCTCCCAGTTTAGTGCCATAAATAATTATTTTTTTATTATTAATTCATAAAAAAGTATATAGAAAAAATAGAATATACACAAAAGCAATATTAGCAAACCTCCCTATTGGTACCAATCTATATCTAAACTAATAATGATGCTTTTATAAAAAATGGTATATAAACAATCTAAAAGAAACCTTAAAAAGTAATCCTATATTTAAAAGTTATAACAGTCAATACGCTAGCAGTCTGACTGTAAGAACTTAAGTCTAAGGGGGGTAGTTATCAAGCCGTCAACCTCAAATACGCTGGAATTCCGCAGTGTGTTTGTGGCGAGGCTGATTCGCCTTAGTTATCAAAGGCTAGATCCCGTCAAAAGTAGAATTTTGTGACGTAAACTTCGATCCGCCGGACTCAGTCCGACACAGATCGATTCTTACATCACTACAGATGTTCCGCACACAAGTGCGGCACAATCTGACTACTTTTGCTAGTTATCAAAAAACTAGGAGGTACGCTCGGGACTTTTACGGCCCAGCGTACCTGGTTTTCAAACCGCCACCCTGGAGGCGGCGGATCCCATAGGAATCAATGGGAGTCTGACCATAGCGAAAGTACAAGTTCGCTGCTGCCAGACATCCCATTGATTTCTATGGGAGCTGTCTACACCTAACACCCTAACATGTACCCCGAGTCTAAACACCTCTAATCTGCCCCCCCCCACACCGCCGCAACTAAATAAAATGATTAACCCCTAAACCGCCGCTCACGGAGCCCACCACAAGCTACTCTATACATATTAACCCCTAAACCGCCGCTCCCAGAGCACACCGCCACCTACATGATACCTAGTAACCCCTTATCCTGCCCCCCCTATAATAAAGTTATTAAACCCTATCCTGCCGATCCCGCACCTCGCCGCAAATAAATAAATAGTTTAACCCCTAAACCGCTGCTCTCTGACCCTGCCGCAACCTATATTAAATTTATTAACACCTAATCTGCCCCCCCTACACCGTCGCCACCTATAATACATTTATTAACCCCTATCCTGCCCCCCACTACACCGCCGCCACTGTAATAAATTTATTAACCCCTAACCCTAACACCCCCCTAACTTAAATATTAATTAAATAAATCTAAATCATATTTCTATTATGAACTAAATTAATCCTATTTAAAACTAAATACTTACCTTTAAAATAAACCCTAATATAGCTACAATATAAATAATAATTATATTGTAGCTATCTTAGGATTTATTTTTATTTTACAGGCATCTTTCAATTTATTTTAACTAGGTACAATAGCCATTAAATAGTTATTAACTATTTAATAGCTTACCTAGCTAAAATAAAGAGAAATGTACCTGTAAACTAAAAACTAACCTAAGTTACAATTACACCTAACACTACACTATACTTTAATAAATTATTCCTATTTAAAAATAAATACTTACCTGTAAAATAAACCCTAAGGCCTAGATTTGGAGTTTGGCGGTAGAAGGGCTGTTAACGCTCCGCTGGCTTTTTTCTGGCCGCACCATAAATTTAACTCTGGTATCGAGAGTTCAAACAAATTCTGCGTTAGGCTCCAAAAAAGGAGCGTAGAGCATTTTTACCGCAAATGCAACTCTCGAT
Source organism: Bombina bombina (assembly GCF_027579735.1). Taxonomy (NCBI): domain Eukaryota; kingdom Metazoa; phylum Chordata; class Amphibia; order Anura; family Bombinatoridae; genus Bombina; species Bombina bombina. The sequence continues at coordinate 246,502,668 of NC_069502.1, forward strand.
ACCAGAGTTGCTTACGGACGCGGCCAGCCTCAAAAACGTGCTTGTGCACGATATCCCCATAGGAAACAATGGGGCTGTTTGAGCTGAAAAAAAACCTAACACCTGCAAAAAAGCAGCGTTCAGCTCCTAACGCAGCCCCATTGTTTCCTATGGGGAAACACTTCCTACGTCTGCACCTAACACTGTAACATGTACCCCGAGTCTAAACACCCCTATCCTTACACTTATTAACCCCTAATCTGCCGCTCCCGCTATCGCTGACCCCTGCATATTATTATTAACCCCTAATCTTCCGCTCCGTAAACCGCCGCAACTTACATTATCCATATGTACCCCTAATCTGCTGCCCCTAACACCGCCGACCCCTATATTATATTTATTAACCCCTGATCTGCTGCTCCCGCTATCGCTGACCCCTGCATATTTTTTTTAACCCCTAATCTGCCGCTCCGTAAACCGCCGCAACCTACGTTATACTTATGTACCCCTAATCTGCTGCCCCTAACCCCGCCGACCCCTGTATTACATTTATTAACCCCTAACCTGCCCCCCACAACGTCGCCGCCAGCTACTTAAAATAATTAACCCCTAATCTTCCAACCGCAACGCTCCGCCACCTACGTTATCCCTATGTACCCCTAATCTGCTGCCCCTAACACCGCCGACCCCTATATTATATTTATTAACCCCTAATCTGCCCCCCTCAACGTCGCCGACACCTGCCTACACTTATTAACCCCTAATCTGCCGAGCGGACCTGAGCGCTACTATAATAAAGTTATTAACCCCTAATCCGCCTCACTAACCCTATCATAAATAGTATTAACCCCTAATCTGCCCTCCCTAACATCGCCGACACCTAACTTCAATTATTAACCCCTAATCTGACGACCGGAGCTCACCGCTACTATAATAAATGGATTAACCCCTAAAGCTAAGTCTAACACTAACACCCCCCTAAGTTAAATATAATTTAAATCTAACGAAATAAATTAACTCTTATTAAATAAATTATTCCTATTTAAAGCTAAATACTTACCTGTAAAATACATCCTAATATAGCTACAATATAAATTATAATTATATTATAGCTATTTTAGGATTTATATTTAGTTTACAGGCAACTTGGTAATTATTTTAACCAGGTACAATAGCTATTTAATAGTTACCTAGTTAAAATAATAACAAATTTACCTGTAAAATAAATCCTAACCTAAGATATAATTAAACCTAACACTACCCTATCAATAAATTAATTAAATAAACTACCTACAATTACCTACAATTAACCTAACACTACACTATCAATAAATTAATTAAACACAATTCCTACAAATAAATACAATTAAATAAACTAGCTAAAGTACAAAAAATAAAAAAGAACTAAGTTACAAAAAATAAAAAAATATTTACAAACATAAGAAAAATATTACAACAATTTTAAACTAATTACACCTACTCTAAGCCTCCTAATAAAATAACAAAGCCCCCCAAAATAAAAAATTCCCTACCCTATTCTAAATTAAAAAAGGTAAAAGCTCTTTTACCTTACCAGCCCTGAACAGGGCCCTTTGCGGGGCATGGCCCAAGAATTTCAGCTCTTTTGCCTGTAAAAAAAAACATACAATACCCCCCCCCCAACATTACAACCCACCACCCACATACCCCTAATCTAACCCAAACCCCCCTTAAATAAACCTAACACTAAGCCCCTGAAGATCTTCCTACCTTGTCTTCACCATCCAGGTTCACCGATCCGTGCTGAAGAGCTCCTCCGATGTCCTGATCCAAGCCCAAGCGGGGGGCTGAAGAGGTCCATGATCCGGCTGATCGGAACAGCCAATAGAATGCGAGCTCAATCTGATTGGCTGACTGGATCAGCCAATCGGATTGAACTTGAATCTGATTGGCTGATTGAATCAGCCAATCAGATTTTTCCTACCTTAATTCCGATTGGCTGATAGAATCCTATCAGCCAATCGGAATTGAAGGGACACCATCTTGGATGACGTCCCTTAAAGGAGCCTTCATTCGTCGGTAGTCCGTCGGGAAAGAAGGATGTTCCGCGTCGGCGGGATGAAGATTCAAGACCCGGCTTCGAAGATGACCTCGCCCGGATAGAAGACTTCTTCAGCGCCTCTTGGAAGATGACATCGCCCGGATGGAAGATTTCTTCAGCGCCGCTTGGAGGATCACTTCATCGGATGGAAGATTTCTTCAGCGCCACTTGGATGATCACTTCTGCCGGTCCGGATGTCCTCTTCAGTTCCATCGGTGGCTCGGCTGAGTGAAGACGACTAAAGGTAGGATGATCTTCAGGGGATTAGTGTTAGGTTATTTTAAGGGGGGGTTTGGGTTAGATTAGGGGTATGTGGGTGGTGGGTTTTAATGTTGGGGGGTTGTATTTTTCTTTTACAGGCAAAAGAGCTGAATTCTTTGGGGCATGCCCCCACAAAAGGCCCTTTTAAGGGCTGGTAAGGTAAAAGAGCTTTGAACTTTTTTAATGTAGAATAGGTTAGGGCATTTTTTTATTTTGGGGGGGTTTGTTATTTTATTAGGGGGCTTAGATTAGGTGTAAGTAGCTTAAAATTGTTGTAATATTTTTTTAAATATTTGTAACTTATTTTTTTTATTTTTTGTAACTTAGCTTTTTTTATTTTTTGTACTTTAGTTAGTTTATGTAATTGTATTTAATTGTAGTTATTTGTAGTTAATTTATTTAATTTATTTAATGATAGTGTAGTGTTAGGTTTAATTGTAACTTAGGTTAGGATTTATTTTACAGGTAATTTTGTATGTCTTTTAGCTAAGTAGTTATTAAATAGTTAATAACTATTTAATAACTATTCTAACTAGCTAAAATAAATACAAAGTTACCTGTAAAATAAATATAAATCCTAAGATAGCTACAATGTAATTATTAATTATATTGTAGCTATCTTAGGGTTTATTTTACAGGTAAGTATTTAGTTTTAAATAGGAATAATTTATTAAAGTATAGTGTAGTGTTAGGTGTAATAACTATTTAATAGCTATTGTACCTAGTTAAAATAAATTGAAAGGTACCTGTAAAATAAAAATAAATCCTAAGATAGCTACAATATAATTATTATTTATATTGTAGCTATATTAGGGTTTATTTTATAGGTAAGTATTTCGTTTTAAATAGGATTAACTTACGGCTAGATTTAGAGTTTTGTCAGTAACGACCCGCGTAGCTAACGCTGGCTTTTTTCTGGCGCACCTTTAAAATAACTCTGGTATTGAGAGTCCACAGAATGGCTGCGTTAGGCTCCAAAAAAGGAGCGTAGAGCATATTTAACGCAACTTCAACTCTCGATACCAGAGTTGCTTACGGACGCGGCCAGCCTCAAAAACGTGCTCGTGCACGATTCCCCCATAGGAAACAGGCAAAAGAGCTGAATTCTTTGGGGCATGCCCCGCAAAGGGCCCTGTTCAGGGCTGGTAAGGTAAAAGAGCTTTGAACTTTTGTAATTTAGAATAGGGTTAGGGCATTTTTTATTTTGGGGGGCTTTGTTATTTTATTAGGGGGCTTAGAGTAGGTGTAATTAGTTTAAAATTGTTGTAATATTTTTCTTATGTTTGTAAATATTTTTTTATTTTTTGTAACAGTTCTTTTTTATTTTTTGTACTTTAGTTAGTTTATTTCATTGTAGTTATTTGTATGTATTGTATTTAATTAATTTATTGATAGTGTAGTGTTAGGTTTAATTGTAGTTAATTGTAGGTATTGTATTTAATTAATTTATTGATAGTGTAGTGTTAGGTTTAATTGTAACTTAGGTTAGGATTTATTTTACAGGTAATTTTGTAATTATTTTAACTATTTTAGCTATTAAATAGTTCTTAACTATTTAATAGCTATTGTACCTGGTTAAAATAAATACAAAGTTACCTGTAAAATAAATATAAATCCTAAAATAGCTATAATATAATTATAATTTATATTGTAGCTATATTAGGATTTATTTTACAGGTAAGTATTTAGCTTTAAATTGGAATAATTTATTTAATAAGAGTTAATTAATTTTGTTAAATTTAAATTATATTTGTTAGGGGGTGTTAGTGTTAGGGTTAGACTTAGCTTTAGGGGTTAATACATTTATTAGAATAGCGGCGAGATTCGGTCGTCAGATTAGGGGTTAATAATTGAAGTTAGGTGTCGGCGATGTTAGGGAGGGCAGATTAGGGGTTAATAAATATAATATAGGGGTCGGCGGTGTTAGGGGCAGCAGATTAGGGGTGCATAGCTATAATGTAGGTGGCGGCTCTTTGTGGTCGGCAGATTAGGGGTTAATTATTGTAGGTAGGTAGCGGCGACGTTGTTGGGTGCAGGTTAGGGGTTAATAAATATAATATAGGGGTCGGCGATGTTAGGGCAGCAGATTAGGGGTACATAGCTATAATGTAGCTGGCGGCGGTGTGCGGACGGCAGATTAGGGGTTAATAAGTGTAGGTAGCTGGCTGTGACGTTGTGGGGGGCAGGTTAGGGGTTAATAAATATAATATAGGAGTCGGCGGTGTTAGGGGCAGCAGATTAGGGGTACATAAGTATAACGTAGGTGGCGGTCGGCAGATTAGGGGTTAAAAAAATTTAATCGAGTGTCGTCGATGTGGGGGGGCCTCGGTTTAGGGGTGCATAGGTAGTTTATGAGTGTTAGTGTACTTTAGAGCACAGTAGTTAAGAGCTTTATGAACCGGCGTTAGCCCAGAAAGCTCTTAACTACTGACTTTTTTCTGTGGCTGGAGTTTTGTCGTTAGATTTCTAAAGCTCACTTCAGACACGACTCTAAATACCGGAGTTAGAAAGATCCCATTGAAAAGATAGGATACGCAATTTACGTAAGGGGATCTGCGGTATGGAAAAGTCGCGGCTGAAAAGTGAGCGTTAGACCCTTTTTTGACTGACTCCAAATACCGGCGGTAGCCTAAAACCAGCGTTAGGAGCCTCTAACGCTGGTTTTCACGGCTACCGCCAAACTCCAAATCTAGGCCTTAGTTAATAATAGAAATATTATTTAGATTTATTTAATTAATATTTAAGTTAGGGGGGTGTTAGGGTTAGTGTTAGACTTAGGTTTAGGGGTTAATAATTTTATTACAGTGGCGGCGGTGTAGTGGGGGGGCAGGATAGGGGTTAATAAATTTATTATAGGTGGCGACGGTGTATAGGGGGCAGGATAGGGGTTAATAAATTTAATATAGGTTGCGGTGGGTTCAGGGAGCGGCGGTTTAGGAGTTAAACTATTTATTTATTTGCGGCGAGGTGCGGGATCAGCAGGATAGGTGTTAATAAGTGTGAGTGCTTAGTGACAGGCTAGCAAGAAAGCTGTCAAACAGCCGAAAAGCAGCGAGATCGGATGAGTGATAACTCTCACAGTCCGCTGCTCATCGCCCCGCGGCTTTTTGACAGCTTTACTTGATAACTTAGGCGAATTTGTTCAGGTCCGCGGCGGCGATGTGAGGCGAGCTTAGGCGGGCGTATTGGGCCGGCAAAGGCAGGAAAGTTGACACGTTGATAACTACCCACCTAAGTGAACAGTATAACAACTTGTTACCACAGTAAGCCAGCAGGTGAAGGTAATAGTAAAAACTCCAGTTATCCGTTTGGGAAACTTTTTGCAAAATACCTTTCCAGTATATTGATTCCACATAAAGTACTTCTATTCGAAACAGTTTCAAAGCCGAAACTGGTTCCTCAGTGATATCCGCTACCAATGCTTGTCAGTTTAGGGAAGACGCCAAACACATAGTCCCGTGTCGGTTCCTTAGACACGCCCACAAGTGCGGGAAATGACGTTGGCGGTTTGGTTCCTGATCTAAAAAGCTACCTCCTTAATCTGTCCTGGTTGCAACCGGTGATATTCTTCACTGTGAGGGATTCACAGACTGTTGGTTCCTGGTGCTTCTGATGAGTCACCTGACCTTCTCTTTGATTCAGAGGTCAGGTTGTATGGAAGATACCCCAGGAGCATGTTGGATGTTTTAAAGGAAGAGTGGGAAGAAAAGGGTGTCCCACAGTCTAATGTGATAAAGCACATAGAACAGACGAAGGACCGTATGGCTAATGTTATACCTCTGGTTTGCAAACACATGGGGGAAAGCACAGGGCAAAGAGCAGGTTTCTCATGCAAATCTTCTTAAGCCATGGAGTGACCAAGAGTCCTGTGTAGTTGTGGAGGATAATACCAGGGGTCATTCTCTAACTCAAGACCAGTCAGTAAGAATTGGTCCAGAACTAACACCAGAGCAAATAGAGGAAGCTAGTTCTCAATTGAACCAAGTAGAAGGTTTGAAATTTGCCTTGACATAATTACAGATCCAACGGTAACAGTTAAGTCAAAGCCACACAGAATTACTGGGGCCAAAAGGGTAGCTGTTAGGAAAGAAGTGAAAAATATGCTAGAACTTGATGTTATAGAAGAGAGTTACAGTAGCTGGTCTAGTCCCATTGTTTTGGGGCCAAAACCAGATGGTTCTATTAGATTCTGCAATGGTTTTACGAAACTTAACAAGGTTTTAAAATTTAATGCATATCCTATGCCCCATGTTGATGACTTGATGGAAAGACTGGAAATTGCTCGATTTATCTCTTCAGTAGATCTCACAAAAGGTTATTGGCAGATACCTCTAACAAAGAGGGCCAGAGAAAACAGCATTTGCTACAACTGATGCCCTTTTCCAGTACAAAGTGATTCACTTTGGTCTCCATGGAGCCCCAGCAACATTCCAACAGCTTATTAACAAACTGTTAAGACCTCATACTCTATATTCCTCTCCATATTTGGATGATGTCATAATTCATAGTCAGGATTGGGACTCACATCTTCAAAAAGTAGAGGCAGTAATCGATATATTTAGAAATTAGGAATGAATTTATGGCAAATACTGCTAAATGTACTATTGTGGGGAGAGGAATGGAGAAACCTCAAATAAATAAAGTATAAGCAATTCAGAACTGGCCTATGCCAGCAAAAAACAAGTTAGGGCCTTTCTGGCAATTGTTGGTTATTCTCGATGCTTTATTCCCCACTTTGCCACTAGAGCTGTTACCCTTGCTGACCTTATCAAAGCTAAAAGTCCAGATACAGTTAAATGGAAATGTGAGGCAGAGATATCTTTTAAGGATTTGTGCTATGTAACTAGCCCATTTTGGTGGCACCTGATTATAGCAAAGAGTTTTTTTCGGCAGACAGATGGCTCTGGGGTTGGTTTAGGAACTGTTCTAACACAGTACATAGATAAGGAAGAACACCCCATTCTTAATTTAAGCAGAAAATTGTTGCCCCGAGAACAACGCTATGCAACTGTAGAAAACAAATGGCTAGCGATTAAGAGCTTGATTAGTTGAGCGATAATTTATTGAGCGCCGTAAACGAGCAAATTCGCCATTACAAGTGGCTGGTTATTGCTTCTGCGAGCTTGCAGTAGCAATTAGCACTCAAAAAATTAACCAGAGGTCATTTCTCTGGTTCATTTTTAAAATGTGCCCTTATTGCCCCCCCCCCAAAAAAAATGTGTTTAGTGGCTCTTTTTAAATAAAAAAATATTAGCATTTTAATTTTTTAAAAACAAAAAACTGCACTAAGCAGTTTTTAGGGTTTTAATAGAGCGGGTGTGGGGTGTTAGAAAAAAAAATGGCATTGAAAAATGCCTTTGCAGTCTATGGGAACTGTGTGTTTCCTGTAAATCTATATGTATATGCATATATACATATATATTTATGTGTTTATCTGTGTATATACACATTAAAGTTGGGATGCAGGTTAGTCACTGGCTCATCCTCAGAGCATATATTAATGTCAGTCAATCAATGAAGATAGGATACGACATTCACACACCCCCTAAAGATGTCTTGGGTATAAGCATGCAGTGGGGAAGTCAGAGGTCTGAAAAATACAGTGTTCACCCCAGGATATATTTCTACTCGTACTTCTGGTACGATTCAGGTGACAATCTCGTGTATCAAAGGCAATCTTTACACTGTTGTTAATATAGGACACATACCTCGCTGTGTTATTAGCTATTTCCAAAAACCTCCGATATGCACTTCCTGAGCTATTTCAGCAGACATGCTGCATTCCAAAACTTAGAACAAAAAAGGATTGTACCTTATCTTCCAAATGCAGAGTCCGTCTGCGTAGGTTCTAGTTCTAGCTCCTTTGTGCTAATCCCACTGCAAACCTTGCTTACATGAAACCTGCGTTCTCCATTGGAAGGGGGGGGGGTGTCTTTCACTGTCCAGTCCTGCGGTAAGCCAGATACACTGAGACAGAGCGTGAAGCCGGTCAATTAAAGTTTTGAAAACAAAAAATAGTTGCACGCTCTGTTGTTGAAATACAATGAGTAAGGGGTATATACTAGACACCTCACATTATATGTGATGCTGGTAATTAAATCTTACATATAGTAGGCTGCAGGCTAACATATGGAAGTATGGTCTTAACGTATGAATGTATACAAACATGACATAATGCACATATCGCTAATGGTACAAAACAGATGTGCAATATATATTATAAAACACTTCTTACGTAACATGAACTGGTTGATATAAGCATTGCAAATGATTCACTAATATAGGCAATGTATTTGGAATCTATCATAAGACACATACAATGAAAATTAGTCAGCCTATATGGGTCATATACCATATTACCACATATCTATACAGAGTAATAAAGAATACAGGTACAATGATGCAGAAAATACAGAGGCATTTTAATATCTGATCACATGAACTATACCATAATAAAACAAGTGGTGACCCATATTGGCTGGTTCAAAAAGGAAACCATATGAATAAAGGCATAAAATACATGGTATTTCAGAAATCTGAAAATATAAGATACAGTTACTATACAGGGAACTGAGAAAATGTTGTATCTCAAACATTAACATGGCTACCTAGCCTGGAAAGACTACTAGTGAGGGAACTAGTTATTATGTCCTATATCCAGAAGGATGTAAAACCCAGGATTAAACATATTTGATATGTCTTACACTAAGTCCTGTAGCTATCAGTATATAATGTACATCACTCTATTTAATAATGTAACTCCTGTGATAACTGGATACCTGTGGAATATGGGATGCTCTATTCCCAATAATTAATAATGTCATATCTTGAGTTTAAACCTTCCAGATATCTGGTTCTTAGTTTGAACATCCAGAAAATTTTCCTCTTGGCTAGAAGTTTGTCCACATCCCATACCCTTTTCTGAGTTTTTACTTGTTCAATAGCACACCACTTCATTGTATTCAAATTGCCTTTATGAACCTCCGAAAAGTGTTGTACAAGGGGGGTAGTGGACCTGCCCCTGCCAAGGGTGGATAGGTGCTCTCTTATCCTTGACTTTATGTCTCTGGAAGTGAGGCCAATGTATTGAATCTGACACTGTTCACATCTTAACATATAAATAACTTTTTTGGACATGCAATTCATGAGGAATTTGATGGTAAATATCTCACAGAGATACAATAGACATGACAAATACAATGTAGACTATTGGAATAGTAGAGATAGAGGCCATCACTACCCACATGGAAAAAGTGGATGGCACCCAAATAGCCAACATCACTATAATGAATTTGACAACCATTACTATCCATCTAACAATAGAGATAGAAATAGAAACAGTGAGATATACCCAAGGGGAAATAAGGTGAACTATCCCCACAATAGGGATACACACAGGTATGATGAGAACTCATCCTGGGACAATAGGGGGTATGAACCTAACAGACAAGAAAGGAACACATACACCCAAAGAAAAGGGGAGAGGCAGAATGGGCAACACATATATGAGGATAACCATGCTGAGCAACAACCAAATAACAGACAGCACTGGAGAGACAGATACATCAATACAAGCAATAGGTTTTCCCACATACAAAATGAAGACAATGAATGCACACCAAACGAAAGCAATCAGAGAACTCACACACAGGGAAATGATGAGAGATCCATGGAAGCCTCAACATCAGATGCAGTTTTTTTAGGGATAGGCCAGCAGGCACCCAGAGAGAAAGAGAAAACTTTGGGAGGAAGAAGGGATACCAGACTAGAACAACAAAGAACTTTAACCATCTAAGAAAGGCCCGCAGGGGCAAAAGAGGGGGTACTAGACTTAGTAAGAAACAGAAGACACTAATGTCCAACGAGAAAGAGAATGCAGCAGATAGTGACTCACTGGGAAAAGGCATATATAACCTTAGCTCAAAAACACTCACTGAGAAAGAAACAAAGATATTAGATCTTGGGCTCAGTTTTGCACCATCGAGAGGCCTAGATAAATTTCAGACATTTGTACATATTAAGGAATTTGTTAGGAAACTAACATTAAAAAGATTCTTCACAAAAACACCTTTTGAAAACAACTCCTCACTTGGTAGGAGCTATGCCACCCAAGACCAATTTATTCACACAGATTTAAAACCCAAATCTAGTTTCTATCCCACCCAGAGCAAAGGGAATGCGATTGAGACCTTTGATACAGTGGTATGTAACGAGATTAGAAACATTCACAATAAAAATCATAAGCACAATCTTTCCAAATAGAAACTATTCGGAGACTAGAAAGAGATAGTGAGATTGTTATCAAATCTGCGGACAAAGGGGGAGGTATTGTCATCCTAAATAAAGCAGATTATGAGAATGAAAGCAAGAGAATACTGAGTGATACCTCAACATAACAAGGCCTACTCAGTAATCCTGTTAACACCTATACTAAAGAATTAGATGACATACTAGAGAAAGCTAAAACACTGGGGATCCTAAATGATAAAGAACACAGATATATTGGGGTTAAACACCCCATTACCCCGGTGTTTTACTACCTACCCAAAATACACAAATCCATAACAAATCCACCCGGAAGACCAATAATCTCCGGTATAGGATCATTGACATGTAATCTATCCAAATATATAGATAAAAACTTGCAAAAATACGTTACTAACCTCCCCTCATATACAAGAGACTCTACACACATACTTAGAATTTTGAAAGATATTTCCTGGGACAGCGAATATATAATAGCCACATGCGATGTGGCATCACTTTATACAAGTATACCCCATATAGAGGGAATAAAAGCCGTAAGCCACTTTCTACGGAAAGATACGAGTGTACCCAAGACACAATGTGATTTCATTTTGGATGGCATAAACTATATACTGACCCACAATTATTTCAACAACGATGGGAAGTATTATAGACAGATCTGTGGGACAGCGATGGGGACCAGGTTCGCGCCGAGCTATGCCAACTTGTATATGGGCAAGTGAGAACAAACATTCTGGGAATCCTGCCCAGCCGACGCGGACCTGGTCCTCTACCAAAGGTATATAGATTATATCATTATGATATGGAAAGGGACACTAGAAGATCTGCAGTATACCATCAAAATAATGAATCAAAATGTAGCCAATTTAAAATTTACATATGAATACAGCCAGAAAGAGATCAACTTCCTAGACATTAAAAAAGAGATTATCGATGGAAAGCTTGAGACTTCAACATTCTTTAAAGAAGTCAATAGTAATAACTATATACATAGACTAAGCTGCCACCACGAGAAGTGGAAATCTAATATTCCAAAAGGACAACTGCTTAGAATTAGACGTAACTGCTCAAAATTGGAAAAGTGGGAAGAACAAGCTACCATCTTGAAAAAGAGGTTTATAGATAGAGGATATGATGAAAAGACTCTAGATATCAAAATAAACGAGGTAAGAGATATAGACAGAAACACACTGCTCCAATATAGAAACAAAAACACTAAGGAACCTAAGAATAATATTATACAAGTCCCCATGATCACTGAATACAGTGAAAATAGACACCTTATTGAAAAAATTTTCAAAAAACATTGGTCTATTCTGAAAGATGACGATATAATAGGTGAACAACTAGCTGACCAGCCAAAATTCATATATCGAAAAACAAACAATCTAAGGAACCACATAGCTCCAAGTATCCCTAGAAAGAACAGCAATATTGAAAGAGACTATACGGGCAAAAAACTTAAAGGTTTCTTCCCATGTATAAGCTGTAAAGCCTGCAAATGTGGGACTAAGGCAAGTCATTTGATCTCCAATAATACCAATGTAAAATATGAAATTAAAAATATCATCAGGTGCCAGGACAAAGGGGTAATATATCGTTTACAATGCCCCTGCGGACTGGAATATGTCGGACAGACATTAAGACCTCTCAGAGATAGAATCAGAGAGCACTTACTACTGATAGAGAGAAACAATGTAGAAACACCACTCTAAAAACATTTTACTATGAAACATAATGGAGACATAAAAAGCCTTAAGTACCTAGGGATCCAGAAAATAAATAGAAACTGGAGAGGAGGAGACTATGAAAAAAGACTCCTTATTGCTGAATCCAGATGGATTTTTAACCTAGACTGTTTGTTCCCTAAAGGCCTTAACCATAAGGAAGACCTAGTACATCTTATAAATATGAATGTCTGATCAAGACTGAGGTGGCTATATCATAATATAGATATAAAACCACACATAGAGATAATATCATACGAACTATAAGTATAACCATATGGACCTCCAGTGTATATGAATAATCTTAGCACATATATGGAAATAAAATGTGCGTCATAAGATATATGGAACATGGGGACAATAAAAGTGTCCTAAAAGTGGAAATACTAGACTGTATACATATATCTATATATACCTCTATAGACACCACATGGAACATATTATGGAACATGGGGACAGTAAAAGTGCCCTATAAGTGGAAACAACAGACTGTCCACATATATCTCTATATATATATACCTCTATAGATACCACATGGAACATATTATTGTAACCACATTCTCTTCTCCCACAAGTAACGAGTCTGTCCCACACATATAAATACGTGGAAGTCCATGACAGACAAATACAAGCTATAAAATCGAAATCTCTATGAGGTCATACATCCAATGAGGCCACAATCAAGTGACCGGATCAGTATATAATATCTTTTAGCAGCCATGTCGCCAGCGACTAACATACTCTAGGAATTTGACCAAGCTGTATCCAGATACCAAATCAGAAGGGTTTATAATAACACATGTATTATTATCCAATGGACTCAACACAGGCTTACGACTATTAATAAGATGGAAATCCCTGCCAAGGTTCACTAGTCTTGATTACCATCTAGGCAGATGATATAGCTGTATCCAGGTACCTAAGTAGTATTATTATCACTATGACCATCTCTATCTGTATTACTATCTATTTGAGGAGGTATAGGTTTTTGACTATCTATATGATAAGAATCCACGCTGAGATCTATCCATAGGCAAGGCACTATATACATATGGCCATATATAGATCATATCTAGTTATGTATGTGTCTTCACACTAACTCCACTAGATTATATGTGTCCTAAACGTATGTTTATAGACAGCCACCAACTCTAAATAGTAATGAGATCTAAGAGGAACGACCCATAGAAAAACTTCTACAAGCTATATAATGATACAATGTCCACCCGATTTAGCGGGAAGTCTGCTAAATAGATAGATACTACTAGACTCCATCAATTAGATGAGTATGATATTTCAATATCACCAATTGCATGTGCATAGCAGATGTTTAACATAACATAAAATTTGACCACTCGTGTATATAATAATATATATGTGAATACTGATATTTAAGTCTATAATATCAGACCGCACATATGTGCGTTATCTGAACAAATATATTGATGTATCTGTTTAACTCTTAGGCTCGATGGTATGCATTCAAATCATTCCATTATACTACTCACTCCATTTTTATACTTAATCACGCAGCGCCAATCGACATACAGTAAGGCCGCTGTCCTTCTATCAGGTCTCCCCTTAACACACCATATATAAGAGTTTAAATATGGTCGCGATAGAATGAATATATATCTGTGCACGCTTGGCAATTTTGTGCACTACATGTCAATATCAGGTATCCATTATATAACATCACATAATATCCTCTTAATATCCCCTTCTACACATTATATCCAACTAATGTACTTATATATATTTCAGAATTATAAGAAAGGGCTCGACAAATATAGCGGACTATCCGTAACTAGTGCCGAGACGCGATACCGTCTTAACACTAGTTACCAAGATAACAAGACGCCATCTCCTTGACAACGGAGTAACAACATGCACACTCAAAATAGGAGCCGATCGGTCACAAAAATGTATAGCCACTCAAAAATGTATAGCCACTGACTGCTATTATAATAAAGAAGTACTTAGGCTTAATAGATAGCAATAGCTCTGAAACGATGAGACGGAATCTCATAGTATAGAGTAAATAAGGGACAAATTTAGTGCCACATAGACTGGGGGAACCGGAAGTGATATAAATGTGTGTATATCACTTCCGATTCGCCACGCTCAAGTGATAGAGAAAGTAACCATCATTGTTACTAACAACTAGAACAATCCAACCACATGAAACCGGAAGTGACGAATGTAACTCCCAGCAAATCGCGGTATTAATTTTGAGAGGAAAAGCAACTATAGTAGTGCTAGAAATAATTAGAAAGGCCAAAACGATATCCAATAAAGAACTGTAATGATAGAAAAGGAGACAAGACATTAGAGGTGGGGAAAATGCTCATTTTACAGGTTGCATAACGATAGGGACAATATCAATTTATGACATCACTTCCGCCCATACTTCACACAATAGGAAGGGGAAAACGCTCATTTGAGAGGCTGCATAACAAGAGGGATACTATCAACTTATGACATCACTTCTGCCCATACTTCACACAATAGGAAGGGGAAGATTTATATGGGACACAGGAAGTTAATAGATATTTTTGGGGCCAAAATAACACAGTAAGTACCAATTAACATACTAGGACAAACACTATATAAGGCTTAGAGGCATTACCATACACTAGTCTTGATAAAGGCCTATGATAGAAGGCCGAAACGCGTTGACAGTATTGGTAAGCCTTATTTTAATTTGTTATATTGGGTCACTAGCAATATTGCACTATGTCATATTATTTTCCACAGGTATTCGAAGAAGATTAGAAGATCCTATACACCAAAGGAACAACTAACCATTTTTTTGTTCTCTGGTTTTATATTTTTATACTTTTTTCACTTTTTCACACATGTAATCACTCTTCACGATTTTTCAAGATTTGGCAAATATGAATCATCTATGAAGGTTTAACACAACTTTATATTTTTATATTTTTGTACTTTTTACATTTTTGCATATATTTTTTCTTATTTTTATTTTTATTTTTACTTTTTGTGCACACTCACTGGATTATTCACGAACACACATCGGAGCCACTCATCACTTTATTCACTTCTTGGACACAATTGACATTATATTTGACTTTGACTTTGTTTATGGATTACAGGGAGTAGGACACGTCTCCGCTTTTACCTCTAGACGGTACTCTATACATCTTTAGGTGCACCTAATTTTACGTACTTGTTTTAATCTTACCTGTTTTATTTTTTGCATAACATTGTGTAATGCTCTATTTACTGTGACCGTGTTTGGATATATCCTCAGATGGTTAGATAGACCACATGTTTTTGTACTTTTAAATTTTATATTAAACCCTTTTATATCTTATTCAACCCACTGGCGTTTTACACGTTGTTTACTTAAAACCCAGGATTAAACATATTTAATATGTCTTACACTAAGTCCTGTAGCTATCAGTATATAATGTACATCACTCTATTTAATAATGTAACTCCTGTGATAACTGGATACCTGTGGAATATGGGATGCTCTATTCCCAATAATTAATAATGTCATATCTTGAGTTTAAACCTTCCAGATATCTGGTTCTTAGTTTGAACATCCAGAAAATGTTCCTCTTGGCTAGAAGTTTGTCCACATCCCATACCCTTTTCGGAGTTTTTACTTGTTCAATAGCACACCACTTCATTGTATTCAAATTGCCTTTATGAACCTCCGAAAAGTGTTGTACAAGGGGGGTAGTGGACCTGCCCCTGCCAAGGGTGGATAGGTGCTCTCTTATCCTTGACTTTATGTCTCTGGAAGTGAGGCCAATGTATTGAATCTGACACTGTTCACATCTTAACATATAAATAACATTTTTGGACATGCAATTCATGAGGAATTTGATGGTAAATATCTCCCCAGTTACATAGGAATTGAAATCTTTCATTCTGTCTAGGTAGTCACAAGGTTTCCATTTATTGTGACCACATCCATACATACCTACATTTTGTAACCAAGTACTTCTGCCCATGTTAGATGGTTCATGTCTGAGTTGTGTAGGTGATAGGATGGTTCCTAGTAGACATGTGCATGGCGACAAAATTCGGTTTGGTTCGGATCGATTCAGAATTTTTCGAAGTTCGGTTTGAATCTATTCGAATTCGGAAAATTCTGAATCGATTCGTTTCGGATTCATTTCGTATTCATTCGGATTCGAAGAAATTCGGCTGCATTCGGTTCGATTCGGTTCAGAAATTCGGCATTTCGGTAAGTGTTAGGTGGGATTAGACTAGTATTATACTGTATATTTGGTGTTAACCTAACATACTGTACAATACTAGTGTAATCCAATGGCCATCCGAATTTACGAATCAATTCGAACTAATTCGGTTCGATTCGGAAAATTTGGCAGAATTTTAATTCGGAAATTCGGTTCGATCCGAATCGCCGAATTTGCAGAATTTTCCGAATTTCCAAACGAACCGAATCGCACATATCTAGTTCCTAGAGTTGGACTTTTCCTAAAACTACATCTAACTCCATTTTCACTACATCTATCAATTTGTTATCTGCAGACAAAATTGAAAAGTGCTTTTTGATGATTTGTACTATGTATGGAAATTGAGCGCTGTAGCTTGTAATAAAGTTCAAACCCCTAAAGGGTTGTTTTGAACTTTTGGTGTCTTGTAATAAAGTTTGTCTCTGCCTGTCCATAGTTTGCTTTCTGGCTTTGAAAATGGTGTTCCTATGATAGCCCCTGTCCCTCAACCTAAGAGCCAATTCATCTGCTTGTTTGGCAAAATCATCTGGATTAGAGCAGTTCCATTTGAGGCGAGTAAATTCTCTTTTCGCCACTGCTGACGGAGTGTGTCTGGGATGGCAACTCCTCCCATGTAGGAGAGAGTTGCCCGTAATTGGCTTTCTATACATCCTGGTGGCTATTCTGCCATTTCCCAAACCAGTCAAAAACAGATCCAGATAGTTTATAGTAGAGGAATTTGTCTCAAAAGTGAAACTTAGGCCAATTTTGTTCTGGTTGAGATAGTTGACAAATGGCAGGACCTCCTGAGACAGACCAATCCATATGAACAGGAGGTCATCTATGTACCTCCTGTACATCTGGATATTATTCTTGAAGGGGTTCCTATCTCCAAAGATGTGGAAGAATTCCCACCAACCTAAAAAGAGGTTGGTGTAGGATGGGGCAAATTTTGCTCCCATCGCTGTTCCACATCTCTGGAGATAGAAAACCCCCTCAAACTGAAAAAAGTTATTGGTAAGAAGAAATGTCGTTACCCTGGCAATAAAATTCTGGAAATCCACAGTGTAATCAGTAAAAAACTGCAGATTAAAACCTGATGGCTCTTACTCCCTCTTCGTGAGGTACAGATGAGTAAAGGGAAACTGAGTCCACTATAACCCAACTTTTATGTTCCTGCCATACTTGTTGTTCTAGGATGTTCAAAATGTGTTTGGTGTCCCTAACATATGATTGGAGAGACACTACCAATGGCTGGAGAATGGAATCTAGCCACTGGGATAGGTGCTTAGTGAGAAATCCTATCCCATTGACTATTGGACACCCTTTAACATTTTCATGTGATTTATGTGTTTTTGGAAGATGGTGGAAGAGGGGAATTCTAGGATTATGTACCATGATGAAATTAACAGTATTCACATCAAGAAAACCCTCTTCCATACCATCATATAAAATGTGGGATAATTCTTTACTGAAATCCCCAGTTGGATCCATAAGGGACAATGCTCCTTCATCATCTGAGAATATTCACTCATATACATTAGGATTAGCAGTCCGTGCTGTGACAGGCATTAATGAATAAAATTTAGGTTGGCTGGTTTCCATGGTGTGAGCTGGCAATACCAAGTAAGTGAAAAAACCTGCTAGTGCTTGCCGGAAAAGCACTGTAGTAAAGAATACAGTTAAAGTTAGGATGCAGGTTAGTCACCCTCAGAGCATATATTAATGTCAGTCAATGAATGAATATAGGATACGACATTCATCCAACCCTTAAATATGTCTTGGGTTTAAGCATGCAGTGGGGAAGTCAGAGGTCTAAAAAATACAGTGTTCAACCCAGGATATATTCCTACTCGTACTTCTGGTACGATTCAGGTGACAGACAATCTTGTGTCTGAAAAGGCAATCTTTACACTGTTGTTAATATAGGACACATACCTCGCTGTGTTATTAGCTATTTCCGATATGCACTTCCTGAGCTATTTCAGTAGACATGCTGCATTCCAAAACTTAGAACAAAAATGGACTGTACCTTATCTTCCAAATGCAGAGTATTTGAGTACTACTCTCCCACCAACACAATCCAACCTTACTAGTAAGGGAAGGTTGGCCCTTAAAACCCTCCAGTCTAATAAAGAAATAGTCATCAATAATTCTGACAAGGGTGGCACAGTAATGGTGCAGGATAGATCAGAATACATTAAAGAGGCACACAGGCAACTAAACAATGAGGACAACTACCTGATTCTATCAAGGGATCCAAATGGGGATTTCAGTAAAGAATTGTCCCACGTTTTGGATGATGGTATGGAAGAGAGTTTTCTTGATGTAAATACTGTTAATTTCTTAAATAAAAAGAGAGAAGCGCTCAACCTGGGAACGAACAATAGCATAATAGCTTGTTCTATGGCTAGTTACCACCCTAGAATCAGCCTCTTTTAGCTCAATATGTGCCTTTCACAGAGAAGAACTTTCCTGTAGCATATCAGTCTGATCCTGACTTCACAGTACAGTCCAGCTCCGAAATACCAGGCTATCCCTCTCTGAACAAAAGAAACGGCAAAACCCCAGACGTACGTTTCAGCCTATTGTGGGCCTCGTCAGTGAGGTGCAGCCATATCCCTCTAGGCACACCGAGCAACGGGTCCACGTCTGGATTCCCGCATCACACTTAGGGAGACTTCCCTAAGTATCATAATTTGCATAAATAAAAAGAGAGAAGCGCTGAACCTGGGAATGAACAATAGCATAATAGCTTGTTTTAATGGCTAGTTACCACCCTAGAAGCAGCCTCTTTTAGCTCAATATGTGCCTTTCACAGAGAAGAACTTTCCTGTAGCATATCGGTCTGATCCTGATTTCACAGTACAGTCCAGCACCGAAATACCAGGCAATCCCTCTCTGAACAAGAGAAACGGCAAAACCCCAGACGTACGTTTTGGCCTATTGTGAGCCTCGTCAGTGAGGTGCAGCCATATCCCTCTAGGCACACCGAGCAACGGGTCCACGTCTGGATTCCCGCATCACACTTAGGGAGACTTCCCTAAGTGTCATAATTTGCATAAATAAAAAGAGAGAAGCGCTCAACGATCGTCTGGGGTTGCTCTGTTCCTTGTTCAGAGAGGAATTGCCTGGTATTTCGGCGCTGGACTGACCGTAATAGGCGGGATCAGACTGATATACTACAGGAAAGTTATTTTCTGTGAAAAGCATTACTGGGCTAAAAGAAGCTGCACCCAGGTGGTAAATCACCATAGAACAGGCTAACAATAGTATTGAGCCAGTTTGTTCCTGTGAGTGTGCTTCTCTCTGTGT
Source organism: Bombina bombina (assembly GCF_027579735.1). Classification (NCBI taxonomy): domain Eukaryota; kingdom Metazoa; phylum Chordata; class Amphibia; order Anura; family Bombinatoridae; genus Bombina; species Bombina bombina. The sequence goes on from NC_069502.1 coordinate 246,522,512, forward strand.
GTATTTACTGTTAATTTCATCATGGTACATAATCCTAGAATTCCCCTCTTCCACCATCTTCCAAAAACACATAAATCACATGAGAATGTTAAAGGGCGTCCAATAGTCAGTGGGATAGGGTTCTCACTAAGCACCTATCCCAGTGGCTAGATTCCATTCTCCAGCCATTGGTAGTGTCTCTCCAATAGTATGTTAGGAACACCAAACACATTTTAAACATCCTAGAACAACAAGTATGGCAGGAACATAGTAGTTGGGTTACAGTGGATGCAGTGTCCCTTTACTCATCTATACCTCACGAAGAGGGAGTAAGAGCCATCGGGTTTTTTCTGCAATTTTTTTTTACTGATTACACTGTGGATTTCTAGAATTTTATTGCCAGGGTAACGACATTTCTTCTTACCCATAACTTTTATCAGTTTGAGGGGGTTTTCTATCTCCAGAGATGTGGAACAGCGATGGGAGCAAAATTTGCCCCATCCTACGCCAACCTCTTTTTAGGTTGGTGGGAATTCTTCCACATCTTTGGAGATAGGAACCCCTTCAAGAATAATATCCAAATGTACAGGAGGTACATAGATGACCTCCTGTTCATATGGATTGGTCCGTCTCAGGAGGTCCTGCCATTTGTCAACTATCTCAACCAGAGCAAAATTGGCCTAAGTTTCACTTTTGAGACAAATTCCTCTACTATAAACTATCTAGATCTGTCTTTGACTGGTTTGGGAAATGGCAGAATAGCCACCAGGACGTATAGAAAGCCAATTACGGGCAGCTCTCTCCTACATGGGAGGAGTTGCCATCCCAGACACACTCTGTCAGCAGTGGCAAAAGGAGAATTTATGTGCCTCAAAAGGAACTGCTCTATTCCAGATGATTTTGCAAAACAAGCAGATGAATTGGCTCTTAGGTTGAGGGACAGGGGCTATCATAGGAACACCATTTTCAAAGCCAGAAAGCAAACTATGGACAGGCAGAGACAAACTTTATTACAAGACACCAAAAGTTCAAAACAACCCTTTAGGAGTTTGAACTTTATTACAAGCTACAGCGCTCAATTTTCACACATAGTACAAATCATCAAAAAACACTTTTCAATTTTGTCTGCAGATGACAAATTGAATGATGTAGTGAAAAATTGAGTTAGATGTAGTTCTAAGAAAAGTCCAACTCTAGGAACCATCCTATCACCTACACAACTCAGACATGAACCATATAACATTGGCAGAAGTACTTGGTTACAAAGTGTAGGTATGTATGGATGTGGTCACAATAAATGTAAACCTTGTGACTACCTAGAAAGAATTAAACATTTCAATTCCTGTGTAACTGGGGAGATATTTACCCTCATGAATTGCATGTCCAAAAATGTTATTTATATGTTAAGATGTGAACAGTGTCAGATTCAATACATTGGCCTCACTTCCAGAGACATAAAGTCCAAGATAAGAGAGCACTTATCCACCCTTGGCAGGGGCAGGTCCACTACCCCCCTTGTACGACACTTTTTGGAGGTTCATAAAGTCAATTTGAATACAATGAAGTGATGTGCTATTGAACAAGTAAAAACTCTGAAAAGGGGAGGGGATGTGGACAAACTTCTAGCCAAGAGGGAAATTTTCTGGATGTTCAAACTAAGAACCAAATATCCGGAAGGTTTAAAATCAAGATATTACATTATTAATTATTGGGAATAGAGCATCCCATATTCCACAGGTATCCAGTTATCACAGGAGTTACATTATTAAATAGAGTGATGTACATTATATACTGATTGCTACAGGACTTAGTGTAAGACATATCAAATATGTTTAATACTGGGTTTTACATCCTTCTGTATATAGGACTTCAGAACTAGTTCCCTCACTGGTAGTCTTTCCAGGCTAGGTAGTCATGTTAATGTTTGAGATACAGCATTTTCTTAGTTCCCTGTATAGTAACTGTATCTTATATTTTCAGATTTCTGAAATACCATGTATTTTATGCCTTTATTCATATGGTTTCCTTTTTGAACCAGCCAATATGGGTCACCACTTGTGTTATTATGGTATAGTTCATGTGATCAGATATTATAATGCCTCTGTATTTTCTGCATCATTGTACCTGTATTCTTTATTACTCTGTATAAATATGTGGTAATATGTTATATGACCCATATAAGCTGACTAATTTTCATTGTATGTGTCCTATGATAGATTCCAAATACATTGCCTATATTAGTGAATCATTTGCAATGCTTATATCAACCAGTTCATGTTACGTAAGATGTGTTTTATAATTTTTTTGCACATCTGTTTTGTACCATTAGCGATATGTGCATTATGCCATGTTTGTTTACATTCATACGTTAAGATCATACTGCTATATGTTAGCCTGCAGCCTACTATATGTAAGATTTAATTACTAACATCACATATAATGTGAGGTGTCTAGTATATACCCCTTACTCATTAGTTCCGGGATGTGAACACAGGTGTTCACTGTGCAGTAGCGCTAATCTTTTATTCAATCAATTAGTTTCATAGGGTTTTTAAGAGTAGTGTAAGGTGTGCACAAACCAGGCTATAATTACGGGACTCTCCCAAAACGCGTAAGCCTTTGTGCTGCGCTCTTCACAGTTTTTTTTGTATTGTGGTGGCTCGGTTTACCGCTGTATTTTTAAATGTTTAAATAAATATACGTTTTATATTTCAACAACAGAGAGTGCAACTATTTTTGTTCTCAAAACTATATACACATTAACTAGGGTTGCACCGATACCATTTTTTTTAAGACCGAGTACAAGTACCGATACTTTTTTTTCAAATACTCACCGATACCAATTACCAATACTTTTTTATGTCATGACAGTTAACCTAGCACATTACAGAGTAATGATTTAAGATCACTTCTTTATAATATGAACTGTATCTCAAAAGACATTTTGAAATAATAAAACAGTTTAATGTGCTTGTTGTCACAAAGTTTACAGAACATGTTTATAAATAAAAATATTACAATAACAATAATAACAACAATAAATAACAGCTACAATTTAAAGGGGGGATTACTGGATGCAATTGGGTTTTAGGGTGCCTATATAACTCATCAATCTGACATTTGTACTTAATACAAAGTAATATAATTTAATTCTGAAAATAATATTGAGGAAGGAGTATCCCAGTAATCCCCTTTGAGAAAAATGGGGCATTTGCATTCTACTGATTCAACAGAAAATAGGGCTGGTCTTCATATTTTTTGATTTTTTTATTCCCAGTCCAGCCCTGGCTAAGGTTGTTCCTCAGAGTACAGTATGTTTTGAGCATAATTGTGTAAAAGGAGAACTAGCAGTATAACAGGCAATCTAGCAATTAGAATATTTTTTCAAAAGTTAGTGGAAAGCATCTCTGCATGTTCAGCTATAAGTCTGTTTCTGCTAACAGCAAGGACATTTGACACTAAGCTGAACAGTCTTTCACTTTTCACACTACTGCATGGATTAGAAAGATATTTTTGGGCCATTAAATCTGTTTATTAACTGCCCAGTACTTCAGGGGTTTGTCTGAATGACTGCTCTGATGTACAATAATACAAATAACAGCAATTTGTATTGGCAGAACAATTTTTAGTTAAGTCTCCACTCCAGCTTAAAATGAAATGGGAACATGCAGTTTGAAAAATGCCACAAGATGATGTATGGGTAGGAATTGGAGGTATCGGTTTAAGTATCGGTGCATTTGCATGAGTACAAGTACTCATGCAAATACTTGGTATCGGCACCGATACGATACTAGTATCGGTATCGGTGCAACCCTAGCATTAACACATAAATATATATATATTCATGTACATACAGTCGTATGCAAAAGTTTAGGCACCCCTGACAATTTCCATGATTTTCATTTATAAATATTTGTGTGTTTAGATCAGCAATTTCATTTTGATATATCAAATAACTGAAGGACACAGTAATATTTTAGTAGTGAAATGAGGTGCAATATGCATCAAAACAAAATTAGACGGGTGCATACATTTGGGCACCCCAACAGAAATATTGCAATAATATTTAGTAGAGCCTCCTTTAGCAGAAATAACCGCCTCTAGGCATTCCTATAGCCTTTAATGAGTGTCTGGATTCTGGATGAAGGTACTTTGAACCATTCTTCCTTGCATCTCCAGTTCAGTTAGGTTTGATCGTTGCCGAGCATGGACAGCCCGCTTCAAATCACCCCACAGATTTTCAATGATATTCAGGTCTGGGGACTGGGATTTCCATTCCAGAAAATTGTACTTAGTACTCTGCATAAATGCCAGAGTAGATTTTGAGCAGTATTTTGGGTCGTTGTCTTGTTGAAATATCCAGCATCGGCGTAACTTCAACTTCGTGACTGATTCCTCAACATTATTCTCAAGTATCTGCTCATATTGAGTGGAATCCATGTGACCCTCAACTTTAACAAGATTCCCAGTACCGGCACTGGCCACACAGCCCCACAGCATGATGAGACATCCACCACATTTTACTGTGGCTAGCAAATGTTTGTCTTGGAATGCTGTGTTCTTTTGCCGCCATGCATAACGCCCCTTGTTATGACCAAATAACTCAATCTTTGTTTCATCAGTCCACAGCAGCTTCTTCCAAAATGAAGCTTGTCAAAATTTTGCATACTTCAAGCGACTCTGTTTGTGGCGTGTGTGCAGAAAAGGCTTCTTCTGCATCACTCTCCCATACGCTGAATTGTTGAACGATGCACAGTGACACCATCTGCAGCAAGATGATGTTGTAGGTCTTTGGAGGTGGTCTGTGGGCTGTTTTTGACCGTTCTCACCATCCTTTGCCTTAGTCTCTCCGATATTTTACTTCTGGCCTTAACAAGAACTGTGCCTGTTATCTTCCATTTCCTCACTATGTTCCTCACAGTGGACATTGACAGCTTAAATATCTGCGATAGCTTTTTGTAGCCTTCCCCTAAACCATAATGTTGAACAATCTTTATTTACAGGTCATTTGAGAGTTGTTTTGAGGCCCCCATGTTGCTACTCTTCAGAGGAGAGTCAAAGAGAACTTGCAATTGGGCACCTTAAATACCTTTTCTCATGATTGGATGCACCTGTTTATGAAGTTCAAGGCTTAATCGGCTCACCAAACCAATTGTGTGTTCCAATTAATCAGAGCTAGGTAGTTACGGCTATTTAAATCAACAAAATGACAAGGGTGCCCAAATTTATGCACCTGTCTAATTTCGTTTTGATGTATATTGCACATTTTCTGTTAATCCAATAAACCTAATTTCACTACTCAAATATAACTGTGTCCTTCAGTTATTTGATAGATCAAAATGAAATTGTTGATCCAAACACCCAATTATTTATAAATGAAAATCATGGAAATTGTCAGGGGTGCCTAAACTTTTGCATACGACTGTATATATTTCAATTTAGTTCCCAATGCTGCGCTAGGATCTAATGCCGTGTCTAAGGGCATGAGAATGAGGCTACTATTGGAGCCTATGGAAGCACACTCTCGTGAACGCAATGCTTCTGTGCAATGCGAACACGTGCGCTGGTATTACTTTTTGTGGAAGCGATATTTTGTGCTCCACTTATAATCTAGCCCTAAATGGGCAGTGAAAACCTTAAATATTACTTCCTCGGCAGACATTTCACCCTAGTCACAGATCATGCCCCACTGAAGTGGATGCATTCTATTAAACATAAAAAATCAAGAATCACATGGGGGCTTTTGTCATTGCAACTTTTCAGCTTTGTAGTGAAGCATAGGGCAGGGAGAGCAAAAGAGAGGGGAGAGAGAGAGCAAAAGAGAGGGGAAAGAGAGAGCAAAAGAGAGGGGAGAGAGAGCAAAAGAGAGGGGGGAGAGCAAAAGAGAGGGGGAGAGGGAGAGCAAAAGAGAGGGGGAGAGGGAGAGAAAAAGAAAGGAGGGAGAGCAAAAGAGAGGTGGGAGAGAGCAAAATAGAGGGGAGAGAGAGAGCAAAAGAGAGGGGAGAGGGAGAAAATGAGAGGGGAGAGAGAGAGCAAATGAGAGGGGAGAGAGAGAGCAAAAGAGAGGGGGGAGAGAGAGCAAAAAAGAGGTGGGAGAGAGAGAGCAAAAAATAGGGGGAGAAAGAGCAAACAAGAGGGGGGGAGAGAGCAAAAGAGGGGAGAGAGAGAGAGCAGATGAGAAGGGGGAGAGCAAAAGAGAGGGAGGAGAGAGAGCAAAATAGAGGGGGAGAGAGCAAAGGAGAGGGGGGAGAGAGAGAGCAAAAGAGAGGGGAGAGAGAAAGCAAAATAGAGGGGGGAGTGGGAGAGCAAAAGAGAGGGGCAGTGGGAGAGCAAAAGAGAGGGGAGAGAGAGAGCATAAGGGAGGGGGAGGGGGAGAGCATGAGAGGGGGAGAGAGAGAGCAAAAGAGAGGGGGGAGAGAGAGCAAAATAGAAGGGAGAGAGAGAGCAAAAGAGAGTAGGGAGAGAGAGAGCAAAAGGGGTGGTAAAAGAATCAACCTGGATGGATTCTTTCACCACCCTGCCATTTTCGGAATCCACCTGAATGCAGCGTAAGCTACATCCAGGTGGTTTACGAAAATGGCAGGGTGGTCCCGTCACCACAATAAACTGCCCTCTGGGCAGGCTTTCCCACTAGTTTTTCTATAATATAGTTTACAATAAGCCTAAGGGTTAAAATTATATATTTGTTCAATATATATATATATATGTATATATTATATTATTATAAATATATATATTTGTTCAAATTGTATGTACCTTTTAAATAAAATGTTATATGGTTAGGCACTAAATTCAATGTTGATCGGCACTGACATACTCATAAAAACGTTATAGATGTTGATTACTAATCATAATACTTTTTTTTATATTTGCAAACAGTATATAGAGTAATTAAAAATAAAATAACAGTTGAATGAAACATTATCAAATCGATATATATATATACAGTCGTATGCAAAAGTTTAGGCACCCCTAACAATTTCCATGATTTTCATTTATAAATAATTGGGTGTTTGGATCAGCAATTTTATTTTGATCTATCAAATAACTGAAGGACACAGTAATATTTCAGTAGTGAAATGAGGTTTATTGGATTAACAGAAAATGTGCAATATGCATCAAAACGAAATTAGACAGGTGCATACATTTGGGAACCCTTGTCATTTTGTTGATTTGAATACCTGTAACTACCTAGCACTGATTAATTGGAGCACACAATTGGTTTGGTGAGTCCATTAAGCATTGAACTTCATAGACCGGTACATCCAATCATGAGAATAGGTATTTAAGGTGGCCAATTGCAAGTTGTTGTTCTCTTTGACTCTCCTCCGAACAGTGGCAACATAGGGCCCTCAAAACAACTCTCAAATGACCTGAAAACAAAGATAGTTCAACATTATGGTTTAGGGAAAGGCTACAAAAAGCTATTGCAGAGATTTAAGTTGTTAGTGTCCACTGTGAGGAACATAGTGAGGAAATGGAAGACCATAGGCACAGTTTTTGTTAAGGCCAGAAGTAAAATATCGGAGAGGCAAAGGCAAAGGATGATGAGAACGGAAAAAAAAGCCCACAGACCACCTCCAAAGACCTACAACATCATCTTGCTGCAAATGGTGTCACTGTGCATCGTTCCACAATTCAGCGTATGGGAGAGTGATGCAGAAGAAGCCTTTTTTGCACAGACGCCACAAACAGAGTCGCTTGAGGTATGCAAACGCACATTTGGACAAGCCAGCTTCATTTTGGAAGAAGGTGCTCTGGACTGATGAAACAAAGATTGAGTTATTTGGTCATTACAAGGGGCGTTATGCATGGCAGCAAAAGAACACAGCTTTCCAAGACAAACACTTGCTAGCCACAGTAAAATGTGGTGGATGTCTCATCATGCTGTGGGTCTGTGTGGCCAGTGCCGGTACTGGGAATCTTGTTAAAGTTGAGGGTCACATGGATTCCACTCAATATGAGCAGATACTTGAGAATAATGTTGAGGAATCAGTCACAAAGTTGAAGTTACGCCGATGCTGGATATTTCAACAAGACAACGACCCAAAACACTGCTCAAAATCTACTCTGGTATTTATGCAGATGAACAAGTACAATGTTCTGGAATGGCCATCCCAGTCCCCAGACCTGAATATCACTGAAAATCTGTGGGGTGATTTGAAGCCGGCTGTCCATGCTCGGCAACCATCAAACCTAATTGAACTGGAAATGTTTTGCAAGGAGGAATGGTCCAATATACCTTCATCCAGAATACAGACACTCATTACAGGCATCTAGAGGCTGTTATTTCTGCTAAAGGAGGCTCTACTAAAGATTGATGCAACATTTCTGTTGGGGTGCCCAAATTTATGCACCTGTCTAATTTTGTTTTGATGCATATTGCACATTTTCTGTTAATCCAATAAACCTAATTTCACTACTCAAATATAACTGTGTCCTTCAGTTATTTGATAAATCAAAATTAAATTGCTGATCAAAACTGCTGATCAAAACACCCAATTATTAATAATTGAAAATCATGGAAATTGTCAGGGGTGCCTAAACCTTTGCATACGACTGTATATAATAGTTATCGAGTATTGCAAATAACATTTTAAATGAATGAATAAAATATTAGATCACATTGTTAAGGACATCTACTAATAAAATTGAATATTTGAAATGTAAATGATTATTATTGTTTTTTTAAATATAATATTTTTCCCAATATGTTTTTAAAACTGTATTAGTAATATTCTTACCATATAAGTTTTGCTTGTTTTAGTCTATGGGGAATCACTCAATGACGAGACGCTGTCAGGATGATGACCGCAAAGATACTAAACAATAAATGTAGTGATTCATAGATATTATGTACCTCAGCGGAGATTTACCTTTGTGCACAAATTAAGATCTCAAGAACGCGCACGCTTAGTTACGTATACGGCGGGTGGGACCGCAGATATCAGTAAGAACCAGAAAGCCTGAACAAAGCGAGGGGGTGGAGGAAGCATCATAAGAGTAAGATCATAATTATATAAATATTTTAAATTCGGTAAAATTTAAAAAAAAAAAAAGTTAGCGACTAGAATGTTTGTTAGTAGATTAAACTAAAGCAGTATTCGTATGTACGAACATTTACTTTCACTTTAAAGAAATCATTTTAATTATTTTAATTTTCAGTATATATTTGGTAGTTTCTGCTGCTGCATGTTGTTTATATAGATCTCAGTGGGTAGTTCTGGGGATATTAAGCACAGCCAATCACTATTTCAGCAGCACTAACAATGGTCGCAGATGTCCAGAGCCAAACTTTAATTATTATTATTTTTATATTTCTCTGTAAAGCTCCAACAGTTTCTGCAGCACTTTACGGTAGATCAATTAATAGCAACAAGTAATTTTCAAGGCAAAACCGTCTTTATGCCCTTAATAATGGTAACATTATATCCACATCCCAAATCCACCCTTAAAATGTAGCTCCTTGCTAGTTTTAGCAAACACAATTTTAAGCTCCAAAACAAAGCCTTAAAGTATAGTAAAAAAATTTGCATTATACTTTAAATATTTATTGTGCCCCCTTTTCATGTGATTTAGCTCTGAAAACAGTGGCTTTTTAAAATCTCACAACTGAAAAAACACGCTGCAAACTTCTCAAGAATAATCCGTTTGCCTATTAAATGTCAGCCAGCATATCAGCACCAGACCCTGGATTACAGCAATCATACAACTCATTAGTATTGTGGGCAGAATGATTAAACATAGAAGGGGATAATGTTGCAGCTCCATAATTTCCCCACAGTGATTCCACAGCAACAGCACCTTGTTAATGGGATGTAAAACAATTTTACAAATGAAATATAATTGTATTTTTATTATCTATAAAATCAGTTGCAGAATCTTTACATGTTTTCATTGTGCTTTAGATGAAGACAAGACATGTATGCTGACAATGCATTTGGCACTGGCTTTATAATGCTGCCTTGATAAACTTTATTTAAACCTTTTTGCATTGACATAGCACCACCTAGTGTCCATTTTGCTAACATAATTTATTTCCGCTTAGTTCAGGGACAGAAACAGTTTGTATGAAGATCCTTAAAGGAATAGTCTAGTCAAATTTTAAACAACTTTCTAATTTATTATCAATTTTTCTTTGTTCTCTTTGTATTTTACTTTGAATGTAAGCATAGGAGCCGGCACAAATTTTAATTCAGCCCCTGGGTAGCGCTTGCTGATTGGTAGCTACATTTAGACACCAATCAGAAAGTGCTACCCAGGTTCTGAACTAAAAATGGGCCGCCTCCTAAGCTTACATTATTGTTTGTTTTTTTTCAAATAAAGATGGCAAGAGAACGAAGAAAAACTGATAATAGGAGTAAATAAGAAAAGGCTAGATTACAAGTGTTGCAGTATGGCTTTTAACGCTGAAAAAATAGTCATTCCAGCGTAATGGCCAGGAACGCATATTATGAGTCATGTCGGTATAGCTATACGCAAACATTTTAGCCTGTAACGCAACGTGCATTCCGCACTCATAAAAAATGACGTTTTTGTGTGGGATTTTCATAGTGCCGGTTTTACAGGTTGTGCGTTGAGGCTAAAAAGCTTGCGTTATGCTCTATACCGACACAATCCACAACCGCCATCTGAGAGCAGTTTTGTGTAACAAAACTGGGTTTTTTTTGTGTTTTTTTTCTTTCTCTTATTGTTTGCTGTCTTGTTGATTTATAATTAATGGTATATGTTTGTAATATATGTCTCAATATGTATTACCCAACTAGGCCCAATTTGGATTTCCTTAGTTGATATGACTCACTACTCATAAGCTATTTTTGGTAACCTATTATCCTTAATTTAAGACAAAGTCATTATTTGATGGAGTTGTTAGTTTTGTCATATGTCTTCATTTTTGAAAAAATGGTCTAAGCATCAGCAAGGCAGATTATAATATTTTTTACGGCAGACCTTTTTGCGTCTTTTCTCTTTTTTACTATCTAGTAACTCAGGGCATGCTGTATGTAAATAATGTAGCTGTGATACCTGTCTGTGTAATATTCTGCCCAGACTGACAGATTTTATTTTGTCCTGCGAGGCATATAAATGTCCCTGATTTGTGTTTTGCATTTTACGTTGTGCCTCGGCTTAATTGTTTAAACTTTTGCTGATGACCTCAATAAAAACTCTAAAAAACAAAAAACAAAACTGTTTCACAAAGCTCATAATTAAAGTGTTACAAAGTACACTAACACCCATAAACTACCTATTAACCCCTTAACCGCTGGGCTCCTGCTTCGCAAACACTATATTAAATTTATTAACCCCTAATCTGCTGCCCACCCACATCGCAACTATTAAACCTATTAACCTCTAATCTGCCACCCACCCACATCGTCAACACTATAATAAAGCTATTAACCCCTAATCCGCTGCTCGCCGACATCGCCAACACTATAATAAAGCTATAAGAAACAAAGCAAGCGGTGCTTACCCCCTGGCAGTATGATGGGCTACTTTCTTCAGCGATCCTGTTCAGTGTGTCTTCAGCGTGTGCACCATTCGCATTCCTACGGATGCCGATAGGAGCCAGATCCAGACGTCTCGGTCCAATGACGTCAGCAAAATTGAAACATACAATGAGGAGACCGGCTAACCATCTGCCACAAATCCAAAGGAACAGTGAGTAAGATGCAACAAAAGCAGGTTTATTATCATAGGTACAGAAAGTGCTTTTTAAAAACAAAAGGGCATGCAGACAAAAGCACCATACGGAATGCTCCGTAGGTTACAGTGCAGTAACAACAAACATACGCGTTTCGTGAGGGGCTGCCTCACTTGTTCACTGCTTAAAAATGTGTACTGGTCTGTAAGCCTAAATAGAGAGGTATCATGTTAATTAGACAGGTGTATTACATTGAATACTTTAGGTGTAATGTGTAAACTAATTTTTAACCCCTCATATACATAGGCTGCAATAGACAGTGTCAGTACAGGACAGCAATGTTGTACAATTGTTTTCAGTAAGAAATATATATAAATGCAATTTATAATAAAACAGTTATACTTGTAAGCTTATTTTGTGCATCAAAAATATAAAATTCTTACCACAAAAACAATATGTTAAACAACAAATAAGAAAAATAAAAAAAGACAATAAAAGAATAATCAAAGAAATGAATGAAAGAAGTCTCATTATATACAATGTCAGGATGTAGTATACTATACAAACAAATTAACGTCTGACTCAATATTTAAACCAGAGGGTGTCCTGGTGTTCATATTAAAGATCCACCTGACCTCCTTCTTGCTTAACTGGTATTCCCTGTCCCCCCCTCTCTAGGAGAAGGGGACATGGTCTATTGCCTGAAAAAATGCTAGGGAAGAATCCCCCTGATGGTCAAATTTAAAATGTGAGGCCACTGAGGTGAAAATATCTGGGTCATTTATATCTCTGATATGCTCCAATACTCTGTCCCTCAACCTTCTTTTAGTTTTTCCTAAGTATTGGACCTGGCAGCCTTTACATGTCATGAGATACACTATGTGTGTTGAATTACAATTAAGATTATACCTAATTGTATATTGTTTCCCTGTGGTATATGATTGAAAAGAATTCCCTTCCATAATATGGTCACAGGTGATACATCTAGTGCCTCTACATTTAAAACAGCCTGATCTAGAGGGTAACCAAGTACTTCTTTTAGTTTCAGGTAAAAAAGAAGGGGATACATAATTTTGAATGCTCTTTGCCTTTCTGGACACAAATTTCACACCACTGGAGATCACTTTCTCCAGAACAGGATCAGTTTGCAAAATAGGAAGACTTTCTTCTACAATGTCACAGATCTTTCTGTATTCCAAACTGTATGGAGTACTGAAGACCACCTTATTGGGTAAATTAGGAATGCTAGAAGATAATTTACTTTCCTTCCTATATTGCAAAAGGGACTCACGTGGCATGTTGTCTACAACTTGTCTAGTTTTTAACAATAATTGGTTATTGTATCCCCTGTGTTGGAGTCTACTACATAGATCCTCGCTCTGCTTTTTATATAGGGTATCACTAGAGCAAATTCTCTTTGCCCTAATAAATTGGCCCTTAGGGATAGCTTTGAGTACATGTTGAGGATGACAAGATCTATAGTTAAGAATGGTATTACCACTAGTCGGTTTTCTATGTAAATCTGTCACAATTGACCCATTATCGACTGATACTTCGATATCCAAGAACTCAATCTTTGTTGTACTCTGACATCCAACAAAACTCAGGTTAAGATCATTGCAATTTAAATACTCCATGAATTTAGATGCAGACTCCTCATCTCCATCCCACACCAAAAGCAGGTCATCAATATAACGTCCAAAATAAATTATGTGTTCCCTGAAGGGGTTACTATCCGCATACACGTGGAGCAGCTCCCACCATCCCATATAGAGATTGGCATAGGAGGGGGCGAATTTCGCCCCCATAGCTGTTCCACGTCTCTGCAGATAGTAAGACCCCCCAAACAAAAAATAATTATGAGTTAATAAAAACTCCAAAGTCCAAATTATGAACTGTTTAAGATCCTCTGAAAAACCAGACATTCTGTCCAAAATATTTGAAATTGATGTAAGACCTGCCTGGTGTGGGATGGAGGTGTAAAGTGAAGCCACATCCACTGTAATAAATCTATAAGTAGGTTTCCAATTAATAGTTTGTAGGGCATTAAGCACTTGTGTGGAGTCCCTAATATAACTTGTTAGTTGGGCCACTAGGGGTTGTAGAAAGGAATCTATCAACTCAGAAGTGGGCTCCAAGAGGGAGCCCACTCCGGAGATGATGGGCCTACCAGGAGGATGTGTTGCATTTTTATGCAGTTTAGGGAGAAAATAAAAAATAGGTACATTGGGATTTTTAATAAGGAACTGTTCAAGTTTTCTTTCCGCTATAACTCCTATAGATTTACCCTGATGTAAAATTCTTTCAAGTTTCAATCTAAATTTTGCTGTTGGATTAGAATCCAATTTACAGTATACCTCAGTATCCCTCAACTGACGCTTTGCCTCAAACAGATAATATTCCCTGTCCATGACGACCACATTGCCGCCTTTGTCTGATAATTTTATCACAATGGTATCATTATCTTGCAAAGATTTTAATGCTTTATATTGATTACCGTTCAAATTGTTCTTATTTTTGCTTTTATTGTAAGGAGGGGAATTATTTCTTTGATCATTTTCTATCCTTTGTGCAAGGGACTTCAATTTATTTTCAATTGTTCTCTGAAATACATCGATATTTTTGCCCCTTGCATGCACAGGATAGAAAGAGCTTTTGCTGACTCCAGCCAATTCAGGACATCTAACTTGCTGTGAGTGACATAAATTCTCGCCTTCTTGTATAAGGCCCACTAATTCATTAATAGTGCAATGGTCAGTAAAGTCTAAAACAGTGTTAGATGTAGTTAGTTGATTAGTTATTTCTTCCTGCCTGTCTCCCTCACTCTCAAATTCATTATCTACAAAAAAGTGTTTTTTTAATACCAATTTTCTTACAAAACTATTTATATCCAGTATAGTGTCAAAAAGGTTGAAGTGTGTGGTGGGGGAAAAATTTAAACCCATACTCAAAACTTCTAGTTCTGAGTCATTTAATTGATACTGAGAGATTTACCACATTTTTCAGATGTACTTTCTGATTTGGGTCCGATTGGTCCTCATGTGGTATCTCTTTAATTCCTTTTCTTTTTCTACCCCTACTACCTCTCCTTGTTTTTTTCTTTTTTGTTTTGCTCCCTGAGCTTGCTCGTTTTTTGAAGGCTCTAAGGGGTCTGTAGGTATATCCAGGGCCGAGGCAGTACCTATCTGATCTATCCCTTCTTCATTAGAATCAATATCAGTTGTATCAACCTCATATTCAGTTTCTTGAAACCTCACATGTTTTTTAGCCTTGTTATCATTTTTTCTACTAAACAAAAAGGACTTTCTATCATTAGAGTTTCTAAATGTTGTCTGAGTCCATCTATACACTCTATTTGCTTCATAGTCCCTTTTGTCACGAGATAGCTTAGTTTTTTTAAAGTCCCAAAGTTCTTTTGAGAATTTTAACATATTGGCCTCAAACTTCATGTCGTATTCCTTAAATACAGGATCTGCTTGCAATAGTTGTAAATCAGTTTGTGTAGCTTTAATTAGGTTAATTATTTCCAACCTTTCTTGCTTCTTAAATTCCACAAGCAGATCAATTAAGGCAAAGGAGCAGTCGTTAAGGATTTTGTTCCATTTAGAGATAAAGACAGGATCATTTACTAAAAAAGATGGAAATTTTTTGATCCTTAAACCCCTTGGAATTCGTTGGTATTTTTTATATAAACTGTCAATGGTGTTTTCATTGTCACTAGTAATGCTTTCCACATCCTGATCATAAGAATAAAGAGACGCTTCTAAGTCTCGCAAACAAAGCTATCCTGCACTTCTGTCATAATCTGCTGCCCACAAAAAAAACAAAAACACAAGCACTGTACCTTGTAGAAAAAACCTTTTCCAAGTCCTGTTAATTCAGTATAGCCAATAAATAAGGAATGTATCTTCAGCACCGCACAGTAACCAACACCGGGATCGCACTGTAAATATAAGCCCAGGCTTCTAGAATGGCCTATGTATACTGCCCGCTGAGCTACCGCTAATGGACACAATGTATGCAATAAGAAACAAAGCAAGCGGTGCTTACCCCCTGGCAGTATGATGGGCTACTTTCTTCAGCGATCCTGTTCAGTGTGTCTTCAGCGTGTGCACCATTCGCATTCCTACGGATGCCGATAGGAGCCAGATCCAGACGTCTCGGTCCAATGACGTCAGCAAAATTGAAACATACAATGAGGAGACCGGCTAACCATCCGCCACAAATCCAAAGGAACAGTGAGTAAGATGCAACAAAAGCAGGTTTATTATCATAGGTACAGAAAGTGCTTTTTAAAAACAAAAGGGCATGCAGACAAAAGCACCATACGGAATGCTCCGTAGGTTACAGTGCAGTAACAACAAACATACGCGTTTCGTGAGGGGCTGCCTCACTTGTTCACTGCTTAAAAATGTGTACTGGTCTGTAAGCCTAAATAGAGAGGTATCATGTTAATTAGACAGGTGTATTACATTGAATACTTTAGGTGTAATGTGTAAACTAATTTTTAACCCCTCATATACATAGGCTGCAATAGACAGTGTCAGTACAGGACAGCAATGTTGTACAATTGTTTTCAGTAAGAAATATATATAAATGCAATTTATAATAAAACAGTTATACTTGTAAGCTTATTTTGTGCATCAAAAATATAAAATTCTTACCACAAAAACAATATGTTAAACAACAAATAAGAAAAATAAAAAAAGACAATAAAAGAATAATCAAAGAAATGAATGAAAGAAGTCTCATTATATACAATGTCAGGATGTAGTATACTATACAAACAAATTAACGTCTGACTCAATATTTAAACCAGAGGGTGTCCTGGTGTTCATATTAAAGATCCACCTGACCTCCTTCTTGCTTAACTGGTATTCCCTGTCCCCCCCTCTCTTGGAGAAGGGGACATGGTCTATTGCCTGAAAAAATGCTAGGGAAGAATCCCCCTGATGGTCAAATTTAAAATGTGAGGCCACTGAGGTGAAAATATCTGGGTCATTTATATCTCTGATATGCTCCAATACTCTGTCCCTCAACCTTCTTTTAGTTTTTCCTAAGTATTGGACCTGGCAGCCTTTACATGTCATGAGATACACTATGTGTGTTGAATTACAATTAAGATTATACCTAATTGTATATTGTTTCCCTGTGGTATATGATTGAAAAGAATTCCCTTCCATAATATGGTCACAGGTGATACATCTAGTGCCTCTACATTTAAAACAGCCTGATCTAGAGGGTAACCAAGTACTTCTTTTAGTTTCAGGTATTAACCCCTAATCCGCCTTTCCCCAATATCGCAGACACTATAATAAAGCTATTAACCCCTAAACCTCCGGCCTCCCACATCGCCGCCACTAAATAAACCTATTAACTTCTAAACTTCCGACTCCTTACATCGCTGCTACTACATAAACGTATTAACCCCTAAACCTCCGGCCCCCCACATCACCGCCACTAAATAAACCGATTAACCCCTAAACCACCAGACCCCCCACATCGCAAAACACTAAATTAAACTATTAACTCCTAAACCTAACACCCCCCTAACTTAAAATTACAGTATAACTATCTTAAAATAAATAAAAACTTACCTGTGAAATAAAAATAAACCTTACATTAAACTATAAATTAACCTAATATTACTATTCTAATAAAATAAAAAATACTACCAATAAAAAAATCTAAATTACAAATTTAAAAAAAACATTACACTACGAAAACCTTAAAAAAATCTAAAATTACAAAACATAATAAACACTAAATTACGAAAAATAAAAAACACTAAGCTTACAAGAAATAATAAACCAAATTATCAAAAATTAAAATAATTACACCTAATCTAATAATAAAATAAATTTAAAAATAAAAAAGCCCCCCCCCAAAATAAAAACACCCCCTAGCCTACAATAAACTACCAATAGCCCTTAAAAGGGCCTTTTGTAGAGCATTGCCCTAAGTTAAACAGCTCTTTTACCTGTAATAAATTACAAGTCCCCACAACAGTAAAACCCACCACCCAACCTACCCCCCAAAATAAAAACCTAACTCTAAAAAAAACTAAGCTACCCATTGCCCCTAAAGGGGCATTTCTATGGGAATTGCCCTTAAAAGGGCATTCAGCTCTTTTAGAAAAGCCCAAATCCCTAAATAAAAACACTCCAAAAAACGGAAAAAAAAAAAAAAACTAACACTAACCCCATAAAATCTATTCATGGTTCCTGAAGTCCGGATATCCTTCTTCTTCCAGGCGGCAAGAAGTCTTTATCCAGGCGGCGACACCTTTATCCATCTCAGGGCCGTCTTCATCCAGGCGGCGACACCTTTATCCATCTCAGGGACGTCTTCTATCTTCATCCCGGCGGAGCGGAGCTATCCTGGACGCTGATCCCATCCTGCACGGAGCGTCCTCTTCATACGGTCACCGCCGTACACTTAAGTTAAATGCAAGGTAGCCGTTTCAAAATGGCGTACCTTGCATTCCTATTGGCTGATTTGATTCTTCAAATTCAAATCAGCCAATAGGATGAGAGCTTCTGAAATCCTATTGGCTGTTCAAATCGGGGGCCAGAGGTTTAGGGGTTAATAGGTTTATTTAGTGGCAGCAATGTCGGGGAGCAGCGGTTTAGAGGATAATACATTTTTTATAGTGTCGGTGATGTCGGGGACGACGGATTAGGGGTGTTTAGACTTGGGGTTTATGTTAGGGTGTTGGGGGATTTTTCATTCCGCACTTCAGATGTTAGTTTTTTTTCTAACACTCTCTCCCCATTGATGTCTATGGGGGAAAGCGTGCATGAGCACGTCAAAGCAGCTTGGCTTTTGTGCGGTATGGAGCTTAACACCAGCATATCATATGCACAAGGAGGCTTTTCAGTATCTCGTAATGACAGCGCTATGGAGAGTGACATAACGCAACTTTTTTTGGCGTTAGTTTCGCACCCTGTTTAGCGCATAACTCATTATCTAGGTGAAAACTGCTTAAAATTGCATGCTCTATCTGAATCATGAAATTTTAATTTTGACTAGACTATTCCTTTAACTGAGAACAAAAGGATAATAGCTTTTCTTTCTGTCTGGGTCTCCTAAATTAAATATGATTGTGATCAAAGATTATAACTGCACAATTAGCCTCCCCCCAAAAAAAATCTGAGGTAAAAAAAAGGGTCAGGCAAACAGTGAATTTTTTTTAATTTTAAATCAGAGTGGATATAAAAAGAAACAGATTGTGTAAAAATAGCAAATAACTTAGTTGTTTTCTTGCAAAATTAGCACTTCTCAGTGTAGCCCTTGCGTTATCTAATCTATTCACAAGCCTATACGTTTTATGACATCAGGCTAAGATAAACCTTCCTGCAATGGCCTTGTCCATGTAGGACTGTGAAAGGAAGCACAAATATAGTGTAAATAGATTAATAATACATATTGCAAATATTTATATTAAAGGGACATGAAACACAAACATTTTCTTTTATGATTTAGGTAGAACGTACAATTTTAAACAACTTTCCAGTTTACCTCTAATATCAAAACTGTTTAAGTTTCTTACTATCATTAGTTGAAGGAGCAGCAGTGCACTTCTAGTTTCTAACTGAACACATGGGTGAGCCAATGACAAATGATATATGCAGCCACCAGTCAGCAGCTAGCACCCAGGTGTTTTACTTCTCATGAGCTTACTAGATAAACCCTTCAATAAAGCATAACAAGAGAAGGAAGCAAAATAAATAATAGAAGTAAATTAAAATTGTTTACTGTCCCTTTAAGTATAAGCCACTGCTTAGTGTTTGTTTATTACAACAATGAAACCAACTGTTTAACATCCCTTTAATAACACCATCATTTGTAACAGTGGAAAGAAAAGAAATAGTGAGTTTTCATTACTGGTAAAGCCAATCCTATCTATCCTTGAAAAAACAGAATTCCCCCCATATAAATCACATATCATCTAGAATCCATACTTGCACTCATTCTCTGCTTGAAAAGACTTGTTTAGGAAGTCTACAAAAGCCACTCCTCTGTAAAATAATATTAGCTCACACTAATCACAGTTTATCATTTCAGATTTGTGTGCTATTGCTTCAAGTGCACATTTTTATTGGAGTATTATTATTTTAGTGTTGCAAGGTTAATGCTGTCTCATATATAGCCATAATAGGTCAATACTTCAGGGCCGATTTATCAAAGTCTGGCGGACATGATACACTGTAGCGTATCATGTCCGCCAGACATCACTGAATGCCGACAGCATAAGCTGTCAGAATTTAACAATGCACAAGACGTTCTAGTCAACTGCTTGTGCAATGCCACCCCCTGCAGATTTGCGGCCAATCGGCCAGCTAGTAGGGGGTGTCAATCAACCTGATCGTATAGGATCGGGTTTATTGATGTTCGCAGCCTCTAAGACCGCTGCTTCATAACTGCTGTTTCTGGCAAGCATGAAGACATGCGCGGAAACAGGGGCATTAGGGGCCATTCGGCCCTTAATAAATCAGCCCCTTCATATTCTTTAGTGCTTCAAGAATCTCATTTTTATTCTTTTGGTCCACTAAATCTCCATTTCACATCCCCATCTACAAAAAAGGAAAGTCCCTTTCCCACACAATAAGTTCTATCTCCTCCTAATCAACTAATTTCACTGGTATTTCCTAAATATACATCAGACACAGAGCTGGAGGTAAAGACCAAGTCATGTTATTAAACAAATAGAACATGTCAATAAAGTCAATCTTGAGAGGTGATAGCAGCTGAGTCAGCTGCCCTGTGGGGAGTCTAACACATATGGACATCGCCCCTTCCACCTTCTCAACTGTTACTCCAGACTCTCAGATTCTGCTGTAAGTTCATAGGTACTAATTTGACGGATAAAGCATAAAGATCTGAAAGAAAATTGCAAGTATCTAGAGAATTGACCTGTGCAACATCAGACTGTGGGATAAAGTAGATGAGAATGCTACTATAGATTTGGTAGGTTGCGTGAAAGATCTTTTTCAAGACATCTGCTCTGATCTGGTAGGTGCTACATGGAATGTTATACCCTCAGTAAATTACAACCAGTGATTGGACATTCTAGTACCTCTGCATCAGAAAATCTGTCTCCAGATAATATTTCTCAAAGTGCTGTCAGCCTCCTGTCTCAGTGTATTATACTTAACATGTTTCTAGACTTGTGGCTTGTTTCCTGGTTACCACACCTCTGCTTACTTTGTATGTTAAAGTGATGGTAAATGTTAGCTAACCAAATGCCATATATGTAATTTTTGCCATTAAAAAAGTGTAGGTGCATTTTTTTAAATCTATCTGTGAAAAGGGTTAAATCCGGGCTTATAGTAATGCTTCTATTACAATGTTATGCCGGCCCACTGGGATGAACGCTTTTTTTTTTATGACAATCGCAATGAACATCCAATCAGTGTGTGTGTCATATGACATTCTTGAAGTCCAGCCCTTTGAAAGCCATTAGGAAGCCTATGTAGAGAGTGGGTGGGACTGCTCTTTATGTCACTGCCCAGCCAAAAGAGGAAGGGCGGAGGAACAGAATATACCTAGTAGGATTAAAAAAAATTTATTATAAAATATTATACACTTTTTAAAAAAAAAAAATAATAATAATTATGCGGTTTTGTTTGTACACTAATATATTTTTAATTACAACATTCTTAAAGTTTGAAATCTACCATCACTTTAAGCAGATTAATATTCTGGTTTTAGCCTGACTCTGATTTAGCACCTCTTCTAGGAGTTATTCATTTTATACAATTTCATTTTGGCATTTGTACAAACATATTAGTCATTTTAAACTGCTGAGTGAAATATATGTAGGAAAAAAAGGAAAATGCATCTTTAAAAGGGACCAACATACATTTGTAATTTAGACAACAGAATGTTCTTGAAAAAGCAAGTTTCGAGTTATCACAAAGGAAGGTACAAAAACATCCCAGGAACAAAAGAGTCTATGCATTGGGTACAGACTGTTTGTGAAAAATGTCCCAAAACATTTGTCTTAACAAGTGGAGGAAAAACAAATCAGAAACTGTCAAATAAAATCAAGACTATCTAATTGTATTAGTTATAATTCAGAGCCACTAGATGGAGCTAGCACTCAGAATATTTCCCAACCAGGGAGCTAATAAAATAAATATAACAGTATGATCACAGGATAACAGTAGGTTTCATAAACGTTAAAAGTGTCAAAAAGGAAGACACTGTGAGATATTCAAGCAATGCACACACACAATTACACAGGTAATTCTGTAATTAATTTATCACAATGTACACTCACAGAATCTAACTTTTCAGTTTTATGCAAAGTACTAGGTGTTGTGCCTTTAAGACATTTCAGTCTATTTAAAACACTAGTTGATGTCAGTTATTTCATATCACAGGAATAAAATCACACAGATTTATACTAACATTTTGAGTTTTTCTGTGATTTACACAGTAATTGCAATACAAAGAAAATGAGTTATATTCAACACATAAATATAAACTACCAGAATTTTACATATTATGAAAAAGACTCTTGACAAGTTCCAGTCAAAAACAGACCTTGAGTAGACTAATCCTGGCAAGACATAGAAGACAAAGCCAACTTAATTTAGCACATCAAGAAAGACTTATTGATAAACAAATGCAAGAACACTCCCAATAATGTGATCAAGATGCACACAAAGGGCTAGTTTACAAGTGGCGCGCTATTGTTAATGTGGGTCGTGATAACAAATATTGCGGCCGCGCTAGCTTGCGCACGTATTACCATTTTAAGGTACACACATTTGCTTAAGTGCAAACTAAATTAGTGTACAACAGTTTTATGCAATGAAAGACCTTATCTTAAAGAGTAAGAGTTAAAAAAATGTGCACCAAACACATCATAAATACATTAAAAGAAAGTGTTTCACTCATTTATACACCTTCTGATAAAATGATTCATATAAATATTATTGAAAATGTTTTAAGGGTTAAATGGTATATCTATACCTGTATATATTCATATAGATATGTAGGTATAAATATATATATATTTGTATATACATTTATATTTAAAAATAAAAAGGGCATTTTCCTCTATGTGAAGAGCATTGGAGTGTAAAATATTCATTACTACCATCAGGTTTAGTGCTGTTGGTCTAACAAAATGTTGGGTTAGCGTGCAAGCGATAATTTTTTTTTTATTTTTTTTTACCGTGCTCTATTAAGATCTATGGGGTGAATACGTTAACGCGGTCCAGATATCCGAAGTCCTGAAGTTAGAGCTTGTCAGGTTAGAATGAGTTATAAGTTTACTTCCAGCGGTGTTTGCGAGAGAGAAAAAGTGCTAAATAGTGCACCAATTGTAATCTTGCCCAAGGGGGGCAAAGTGGGCATGAATACATCAGACTACTAAAATGCTACTAAAATGAGACTGATAGAAAAATATCATACTACAAATAAAAAACTAACTTTTAAACAAGAATTGTAATCATTTTTTATTATTCCCAGCATAGTGGTTTTATTGATGAAATTTTAACCAAGTATCTTTTAGACTAATCTTTTGTCCATAAATCATTAAAAAATAAACCGGAAATTAAACATTTGCGGCTAGATTACGAGTTTTGCGGTATGAATGAAAAAGCAGCGTTAAGCCTCATAACACTGCTTTTTCACTCCCGCTGGTATTACGAGTCTTGCAGGTTTAGGGGCACTGCACACTTTTTTGGCCATAACGCAAATCAACTTACGCAAATTGCGTAAAGTCTTTTTTCAATGGGATTTTCATAGCGCCGATATTACAAGCTTTTCCTGGGAGGCCAAAAAGTGAGCGGTACACCCTATCCCATCAAGATTCGTAACGCATTCTACAGTCAGTAGTTATGAGTTTTACACTACAAAGCTGTAACATAAAACTGATAACTAAAGTGCTAAAAAGTACACTAACACCCATAAACTACCTATTAACCCCTAAACCGAGGCCCTCCCGCATCGCAAACACTATAATAAAATTATTAATCCCTAATCTGGCGCTCCGGACATCACCGCCACTATAATAAACATATTAACCCCTAAACCGCTGTACTCCCGCATCGCAAACACTAGTTAAATAGTATTAACCCCTAATCTGCCGTCCCTAACCTCGCCGCCACCTATCTACATTTATTAACCCCTAATCTGCCGCCCCCAACGTCGCCGCCACTATACTAAAGTTATTAACCCTAACACCCCCTAACTTAAATATAATTCAATTAAATCTAAATCAAACCATGAATAATTCAATTAAATCTAAATCAAACATGAATTTTACTGTGCTCCCCTCCATAGAAGGCTAGGTAATAGATTTAGCACACCTGTGTTATCTACCATGCAGATGTTAACACACCCTAGACTATTTTTTGAGTGATAAAACAATAACTTTGGACTATGAGTGCAAAAATAGATGTACTATTGATTGTGCTTAAGCATTATCAATGCACAATAGCACTAATACTTTTGCGCTAAACTGGTAATCTAGGCTAGTATCAATGGTATGAATGTATGCTTTCAAATATACTAAGCATTTAATTCAAAAGTTTAATACACAGGCATAACAGGAAAACTGCAACTGTGTAACTTTAACATTTAATTATTTTACTTTTGCATACCACAGTAAGGACGAGATTACGAGTGGCGCATTAACAGTTATGCACAAGCATAAAGGGGTTTATCATAGGTGTTTGCATGTGTCTGATTTACTGCTTGAATTGTAAGTAAACGCGATCGTTTGAGCGCAATTACGATTTACGCCAGAATGATTAAGAGTCCTCAGAGCTCTTGTTAACTGTTTTGCAAAACCAAAAAGTGCCACAAAACACATCAAAATACATTACAAAGTATAGTTAGACATATTAAAGGTCTCTAAAACGATCGTATAGCAGATTGACACTGAAAAGACTAAAATTCAATGACGCCACTCCGCTCTGTGAATATTCTGACACCAGAGAGAAGTCACATGCCCGGCAGAGAAAGGAAACTACGCAGCAAGTAAAAGGCGCGCTTTTCCCTCTGCCTACAACATAAGATGCAAGTAGCTGCAGCTGGTTTCAAACTCAAGCAGTTTGTCAGTTAGCCTGTTCTAGCTAAGCAAGCAAAGAAAACCAACTGCCAAATGTTAAGTTTATACATAAATCCCTGTATAAAACATAAGACACACACATACTAATAAAGTATTTTCAGCAAAATTAGCCCAAAGAGGAAAAATGTCCCAATAAAGGGAAGATTAACCCCTAGGGGCCTATTTATCCGGCAAAAAGACCACTGCTCCATAACATGAGGTCTGAGGCGGCGGACAGAAATCGACAGAAATCAACCCGATCGAATATGATCGGGTTGATTGACACCCCCTGCTAGCGGCCGATTGGCCGCAAATCTGCAGGGGGCGGTATTGCACCAGCAGTTCACAAGAATTGCTGGTGCAATGATAAATGCAGAGAGCGTATGCTGTCAGCATTTATCGATGTGCAGCAAACATGATCCGCTATATAGGATCATGTCCGCTCGCACCATCATAAATAGGCCCCTTAGTCTTAACATACATAATGTGCCTGCCCACTGTCAAAGAAAATCCTGTATAAAGGATTTAAAAAATGTCCCCATCTACTGCATATGACATATTCTTCTGAAGTGCAAGTCTCCAAGACCTAGAAGACAAAAGCACTTACCTGCAGTCTAGCTGTCTGGCAGGAAGACAGCTCACAAGGCGTGAAAGGACACATACTCCTTACAGAGACCTGTAGAAAAAGAAAGAACAGAGTAACCAACTCTGGCTTTATGTACCATGGGAAGCAATGTGTTAGGAAACAAAGCAAGGACTACCTCTGGTTCATTTTTATTTTCCATTTTGGCTTTCTGTACCATGGGCAGCAATGTGTTAGGAATGTGTTAGGAAACAAAGCAAGGACTACCTCACAACTTCCTAACTGCTTAAAAGCCACCACTACTCTACTGAAGAGATTGACGTGGACTTACCTAAACCCAAATTCTTGCTTGCAGGGAAAAGTAACCGAAAAAGGAATTAATTTCTTCAGACACCAAACTACACCTCCTCCATTGACAGAGGCAAAGAGAATGACTGGGGATTATGGTTAGGGGAGTGACACTTAACAGCTTTACTGTAGTGCTCTTTACCTCCTCCTGTTGGCCAGGAGTGATATTCCCACTAGTAATTAAATGACGTTGTGGACTCTCCATATCTTAGGAAATAAAATACATTACAAAGTATAGTTAGACTTATATTAAAGGACAAAAAGTGCCTGCACTTTTTGTCCTTTAGTATAGTTTTTGCGGTTTGATCTACCGCTGCTACAGCACTCTGGATCTAGTGTTTGGATTGGGTGACCTTTATGTTTCACTTCCGGTACCTTCCCGGATGTTTGCATTGAGCCGTGGGACCTGTGTTTTTAGACTCAAATTAACACTATCTAATAAAAATTATTTAAAGCAAATATTGCACAAAAAGTTATAAGGGCTCAAAGATATGAGGTCTCAGGTGTTAGGAAAAAAATTCAGGCAAAGTGCATTGGAGCCCTTTGCAGTTACAGTAAGTAGATGAAAACATGTAAAATTATATTTACACAATATTCATATTTAATAAAGTGTTATACTGTGTATTTACTGTAAATATTTCACATTCCAATGTTCTTCACATAGGGGAATGTGTTCTAAGTATTTTTAAAAAGATATTCCTATGTATCTGTATATATCTATACCTATATATAATCATCTATATATATATTGTACCAAAATACCATCAGACATATATAGAAATATGTATTTAGGAATAAATAGAAGATATTCTGCTATGTGAAAAACATTAGAATGTGAAATATTTTCATGTCCGGTTAGTTTTTCCCCCACTTTTTTTTGCTCCATTGACTTCTATGGGGGATACGTTAAAGCAATTGTGATATTCTAAGTTCGGCTGTTTACGCACATTGTTTAGTGCACGAGCGAAAACAGTTTACTTTCAACTTGTAATAAATATGTGAAGTTTTATAAGTGATTACATGTATGATTACTATCCATGTGACCCAAATAATTGAGGTTTACTCATTGCGGCTGACTTTCTCCATTATGTTGTTTTGTTATCTGAGATATTATACAGTACCTTCTGCTGCCAACCACCAATTTATCATTTGTAACAAGTATGTACCTACTTTTTATACTCTAGATACACTAAAGTGAGATTTGTATATAAAATGTTTGTTTATGCATAATGGAAGTTCTTTGCAATATATTTTCATTATGTATTTTGCCCCCTTTTTATGTAATTTATCGCTGAAAATTGAACAATTTCTAATACTCAGAACCTGAAATGCAGCTGTTGACTTCTCAAGGCTAACTCAGCTACATAGCTGTCCCTAATTGGTTTTAACTAACAATAACTGCATGACCTGGCTAGCCTTGTAATCTGCTTACTAAAGCCCAGATTGGTTCCTCCAATTTACGCAAATTGTAGATAGAGTTTGGCTATTGAAAAATAGTTTTTTGCTCTCCAATGTTAACCACATACCTACATCAGAACAGATCATTGGCGCTGCAGTACCTCTGTCAATCAAATACCCAAGCCAGATTAGACCATCGGTTTGCAACCACATATACATGAATATGGAAACATGGGATATAAAGAGGAGATGGAAATATCACTAATTGGACTTATGAAAGGAAATCGTTATTCCGTCGTACTACAGCAAACTTTTTGTTTTCCAGTTTAATGTAGAATGTCTAAGGGAATAGAGTAACTCAAGTGATGCAAAGATGATTTAATTACTGATATGTCTTGCATGACTCAATGTACACATTCTCTCTGCCTTTAGAAAAATGGGGAACTGTTTGTACCAAATAAAATCTTCATTGTATTTGATTTGAATGTACCAGAAGTGAACAGGCCTTTCTATGACAGATTTGTCAGCGTTGATAGCTCATGCATAACCGTTCGTCTCTGTTGTTTAAAATATAGATAACCATATTAAATAGGTTAGAAATAATTTTAGTGAAATATAATATTGTACTAGTACAGCATAGATAGAACACTGACCACTGAATATTAGTTTTTAGAATCAGAACTAAGTTTAGTTTCCTTGTATGACCGTGTAGCACATTTTTCATTTATTTATATACAGTAGAAGCAAATTTTAATCTAGATAAAGCTGCAAAATAGTTATTTTTATTTTAAAAAATGCTATAAATATACAAAGTTGCACATCCTAGTGAAACTTGTGTGAACAGTCAATAGTGTAATTTGGCTTTAGTGAAAGCGATATTTAGCACTCCACTGTGTAATACCAGCGCACGCTAATGTGCGCTGGTATTACAAGTTGTCAGCAATGACTCATGAGAGTGCACTTCAAATAGGCTCCAATGAGAGCCTCAGCATCAGAACCTAAGCACAGCGAAGTGGGTAAGTAGCGCACCAATGGGCAGAAAAAATTAAATATATATGTATATGCTGATATACACATCTATTTATGTGTTGATATATGTATATACAGATATATACACATAAATATAAATGTTTATAGTCATATACATATATATTTACTGGGAACACACTGTTCCCATACACCAATGTATATTCACTTTTCAGTCTCGTTTTTTTTTTTCTAACACCTCACTCCCACCAACTTTAGACCCCAAAAACTGCCTAGTGCAGTTGTTTTTTTATTTTTTTTAAAATGCTAAATTTTCTTAAAATAAACGCTATACTACCTTCTATTTTGGGGGCATTTGGGGCACTTTTAGAAAATTAACCAGAGATCGGATCTCTGGTTAATTCTTGCGGTAGCAATAACCAGCCACTTCTAATGGCTGATTAATTGTTGCTCGCCCGCAAACGGACAAATTTGATAATTTAGCTCTCCACTTTGTAATCTAGCCCTTAATATTTGGTTTAACATTGCCAACCCAACCCAGACCGTTTTATTAGATCCCCACAAATTTGTTTGATATCTGTGCCTGTGGGACAGTCTGAAGTACACTGTCTGCTTAAAGGGACAGTCTATACCAGAATCTGTATTGTTTAAAAAGATAGATAATCCCTTTATTACCCATTCCCCAGTTTTACATAACCAACACAGTTATATTAATATATGTTTTACGTCTGTGAATATTTTTTATCTAAGCCTCCGCAGACTGCCCCCTTATTTTAGTTCTTTTGACAGACATGCAGTTTAGCCAATCAGTACAGACTCCTATATAACTCCACGGGAGTGAACACAATGTTATCTATATGACACACATGAACTAGTACTGCCTAACTGTGAAAAACTTTCAAAATTAACTGAGCTAAGAGGCGGTTTTCAACGGTTTAGAAATCAGTTTGAGCCTACCTAGGTTTAGCTTTTTAAAAATACCACCAAGGGAACAAGCAAATTTAATGAAAAAAGTTGATTGGAAAGTTGTTTAAAACTGCATGCCCTTTCTGAATCATGAAAGATTCATTTTGACTAGACTGGTCCTTTAAGACAAATTTCACAATATATCATTATTAGCGCTGTGGAACCTGTTAGCGCTCTACAAATAACTGATAATAATAACTGATAATAATAATTATTCATCACATTTCCTATCAATAGTAGGCTGTGGGGAGTTATAAGTGATTAAGGCAGGTGTCAGAAACCTTTTATGAGCACTGCGCAGATGTAATGCAGCTCCTCTGTTAGTCACATACCCACATCATACTTAATTTCCAACCCTAGACCTGCAGCCCCTATGTCAGTCACATACCCACATTGTACATTATTTCAGACCCTAGACCTGCAGCCCCTCTAAGTCACATGCCCACATCATACTTCATTTCAGACCCTAGACCTGCAGCCCCTCTGCCAGTCACATACCCACATCATACATATTTTCCAACCCTAGACCTGCAGCCCCTCTATTAGTGACATACACACATCATACTTCATTTCAGACCCTAGACCTGCAGCCCCTCTGTCAGTCACATACCCACATTATTCATAATTTCCAACCCTAGACCTACAGCCCCTTTATCAGTCACATAACCACATTATACTTAATTTCAGACCCTAGACCTGCAACCACTTTGTCAGTCACATACCCACACCATACCTAATTTCAGACCCTAGACCTGCAGCCCCTCAGTCAGTCACATACCCACATCATACTTCATTTCAGACCCTAGACCTGCAGCCCCTCTGTCAGTCATGTACCCATATCATACATAATTTCCAACCCTAGACCTGCAGCCCCTCTATCAGTCACATACCCACATCATACTTCATTTCAGACCCTAGACCTGCAGCCCCTCTGTCAGTCACATACCCACATCATACATAATTTCCAACCCTAGACCTGCAGCCCCTCTATCAGTCACATAACCACATTATACTTCATTTCAGATCCTAGACCAGCAACCACTTTGTCAGTCACATATCCACACCATACTTAATTTCAGACCCTAGACCTGCAGCCCCTCTGTCAGTCACATACCCACATAATACTTAATTTCAGATCCTAGACCTGCAGCCCCTCTGTCAGTCACATACCCACATAATACTTAATTTCAGACCCTAGACCTGCAACCACTTTGTCAGTCACATACCCACACCATACCTAATTTCAGACCCTAGACCTGCAGCCCCTCAGTCAGTCACATACCCACATCATACTTCATTTCAGACCCTAGACCTGCAGCCCCTCTGTCAGTCATGTACCCATATCATACATAATTTCCAACCCTAGACCTGCAGCCCCTCTATCAGTCACATACCCACATCATACTTCATTTCAGACCCTAGACCTGCAGCCCCTCTGTCAGTCACATACCCACATCATACATAATTTCCAACCCTAGACCTGCAGCCCCTCTATCAGTCACTTAACCACATTATACTTCATTTCAGATCCTAGACCAGCAACCACTTTGTCAGTCACATACCCACACCATACTTAATTTCAGACCCTAGACCTGCAGCCCCTCTGTCAGTCACATACCCACATAATACTTAATTTCAGATCCTAGACCTGCAGCCCCTCTGTCAGTCACATACCCACATTATACTTTATTTCAGATGCTAGACCTGCAGCCCCTTTGTCAGACACATACCCACATCATACCTCATTTAAGATCCTAGACCTGAAGCCCCCTTTGTCAGTCATATACCCACATCATACTTCATTTTAGGCCCTAGACCTGCAGCCCCCTCTGTCCATCATGTAACTACATCATACCTCATTTTAGACCCTAAGGGGTCAATTTATCATATGTCGGTGTGGAGATGATTCGCTGTAAAAGGTGTCGGACAAGTTAAGTAGCAGTCCCTTTGTCAGACACATACATACATTATGCCTCATTTTAGACCCTAGATCTCCAGTCCCTCTGTTAGACACATACCCTGCCTTATTTCAGACTCTAGACCTGCAGCACCTCTGTCCGTCACATATCCTTATCATACCTGATTTCAGACTTTAGACCTGAAGTCACTCTGTCAGCCCCTCCATCAGTCACATGCCCACATCAAAGCTCATTTCAGACCCTAGTTCTACAGTCCTTGCATCAGATCAGGCCCTGTAGCAATTCTGTTAGCAACACACAAACATTGGATCAGATCTCTGGTGCTCCTTCCCTCTGACTACAAACCCCCACCACATCTCAGATTACACCTTATGTCCTACAGCAACATTGTCAGGTTTGTCAGATAGCAGATCCCTCACCTAATAGGCTTCTGTGGGGTGCACTACAAACCAAAGGCCGAGTGCTAACCCAAAGGCGTAGTTAAAAAAAAAAAAAGTAAAATAAATAGTTTAGTTCTTCACATAATATAAAATTATATTTTCATTTATATATATATTTAAAGTGTGTTAACAGTGATATAAAGGGATATGGTATATGACAAGGTGTGGAACTGGGATGGGCTCAAAGGTGTATGTGTATGTGTGTATATAAATATATATATATATATATATATATATACTGTGTATATATATATATATATATATATATATATATATATATATATATATATATATGAAAAAATGAAAAGAACACTGCAAAGGTGAAATAATCCAGCACAAACTCATATAGGGGCTGTAAGGAAAATATAAACCACCTTACATTGAAACAGAAGAAGCCCAAATGTTACAGTTTAAATATTTATTAATACACACATTAAATATCCCTCAAAAATAAACTGTGAGCAAACCTAAACACAGGAGATAGTGAGAAGGAATAGTCCAAGGGAGATAAATACTCCCAAAGTGTGAATGTTCCACAACTATAAGGCTTTAGAGTACCCTTAAGCAAAATGCACCATCCGAATATAAATAAGTATAGAACTTGAATTCAAAGTAGCAGCAAAATAATTGGCTAATCCAGTACAAAATCAGACAAGCATAGCAAAGCAGCAGTCAGCATGAATCCTCCTGGAGTGATGTTATCCCGGGGGAAAAAGGGGAAAGTGGTTGTCACCCACAGCTCACTGGACCTGTGTGGCTAGGAATGGTCTCCCAAGCAAGTGCCAGTCCATGGTCTTCCCAGAGCTACCCCTCTGTACATCCACTTACCGGATTGTATTAAGCTCTGTTATGTGTTTCCACAAGCATAGACTCACCAAACTGCTTGCTGCATAGAATGATGTCCTCGGTGCATAAACAGGTTTCCCGTTATGTTAAAGCAAGTTCACCAAAATTCCTCACAAACTCCTCAAAACCCCCTCCGTTATCAGAGGGTTTCACTACTATATTATGGTCATTAATCAGTTCTTGGAGGGCCCGTTGTTGATCATTAGATAGATTATCATTTGATATCCAATTTTCATCTAAAGGTTTTATGTCTTTCTCAACTAGTTTTACAAAGTTTAACACATTTGGGACCATAGATAAAGATGATGGCATATAATTTGATTTTGGTTTGAGAGTACTGAAGTTGAGTGTCGATTGAATTTGTTTCCTGACTGTCAGTATCTTGTAACAATACTTCTAGGTCCTTGAAAGTCTTTTTATCATGCATATCAAATTTGGCTATATCTTTTTTATTTGAATAGATTTTCTTTAAAACTACTCTCCTTGCAAACATGTGTAAATCTTTAGTTGCTGTGAATCTATCTATTTATTTGGAAGGGCAAAATGTTAAACCTTTTTCAATAATTTTATATGTGACATCTCCAGAACTTTGTTAGATAAATTAACAACTTGTAGCTCTTCATCTTTCTTCTGACCCCATTTAATGAATTTGTTTTTTTGGGGCGTTCATAAGATAAAAAATACTATCTCTAAGTCTGTCCCCCTCTATGAGCTATTTATTTAAACAGTTTAAGAAATTTGTGGAGAGAAATATTTCTGTATTTAATGTACTTATAATGTCCCCAATACAATTAAACCCTATACTTCGGGTGGAAAAATATTATTTCCTCAATCACAATAATAAAGGTGGGGGGTGCTCAATATCCTGTTCTAAACATGGAAAAATGTAGGAAGGAAAAATGGATATACCAGAGCACTCAAAGTGAACTATTAAGGATTGATTCACAATGTGAGTTGGAGTGCAGGACCGGGTATTATAAATAAAACATAACTTTTAATAATGTCCAGGTAAAAATAGTAAATGATAGTGATAAACATTCACACAGTGTAGTGTATATTAAAATCAATTAAAAAGGGGATGAATGCTGAAGTGCCAAATAGTGGCCATACAAAGTATGTCAAGTGGGTAATTCTCAATCAAAAAGCACTGTACAGTGCTTAGCAATAGCAACAAAACTAATTCAATAAGAAAAGGAAGTTACACTTCCACAAAATATGATGCTGAGTGCAGTGCTCAGCCGTAGTTAGCGTTTCAACATTACGGTCCAATATTCACAATTATACACACACGCTATATTAAGTTTTCAGCATTCATAAGGAGCGCCTGATGCGCATTTCGCCACCTCCGTGGCTTTCTCAAAGGCTAACCCGTCCTGCCTCAACTCGAGCGGTTAAATACCGCTCAGAGCCAATCACGGGTGAGTAATCGCGCACACCCACTAACGGCTGGCCAATCACTAGTCAGCTACCCCATTGGGTAGAGGTATGTCACATGACTTGTCTTCCTGATGCAGATGGGCGTGACTCATCACGCAACTATACATCAGCATAGACGGATAATATTTGTTTAGTAGGAGCGATATATATCAAACAGATACCAGTCAAATCCTTTTATCACCAGTCGCCATAGTGATCAAACATAACAACTTTGCTTCAAGTCCAGTCATCTACATTTAGTTAGCATTTGACGAATAAAAGGGGGGAAGTCTGAACATAAGTTAGAGTATTAACACTGATATGTAGTTCCATCTATTGTTCTCCTTTGAGAAAGCCACGGAGGTGGCGAAATGCGCATCAGGCGCTCCTTATGAATGCTGAAAACTTAATATAGCGTGTGTGTGTATAATTGTGAATATTGGACCGTAATGTTGAAACGCTTATCAGAAGTATTCCTTCTAAGCTAACAAGCCGATTTTTCGGGCTTCTCTATCAGTACCCTTCCTCACTACATTACACTAAGTATGGGATTAGTATGGGATTCTGACAAGGTGTAGTACCGCTCAAGCATTGCACTAGCTAGATAATTGTTGTGAGGTCAATCCTCTTTTTAGATTAGTTCCGTGTGCAATCCGCGAGCATATTGTGGTACACCCTTGCCAGACTCACCCACCACACACACCCTTCTTGTGGGTATAATTGTACAATAGCAACATATACAAGTTAGTGGTTTAAGTCACTCAATCTACTCCTATTTTCTGTGAATTGGGTTTTATTCTGACTCACTACACAGGTCTAGATAGAGATAGATTCACTAGTTCAACTCTATCTTGTAATTGTAATTGTATACAGAGTGTGTGATCTTAATAGAAGCTAACTACGGCTGAGCACTGCACTCAGCATCATATTTTGTGGAAGTGTAACTTCCTTTTCTTATTGAATTAGTTTTGTTGCTATTGCTAAGCACTGTACAGTGCTTTTTGATTGAGAATTACCCACTTGACATACTTTGTATGGCCACTATTTGGCACTTCAGCATTCATCCCCTTTTTAATTGATTTTAATATACACTACACTGTGTGAATGTTTATCACTATCATTTACTATTTTTACCTGGACATTATTAAAAGTTATGTTTTATTTATAATACCCGGTCCTGCACTCCAACTCACATTGTGAATCAATCCTTAATAGTTCACTTTGAGTGCTCTGGTATATCCATTTTTCCTTCCTACATTTTTCCATGTTTAGAACAGGATATTGAGCACCCCCCACCTTTATTATTGTGATTGAGGAAATAATCGTTGCTGATATAAGTGGATAATGGGGTGTCAAGTGATCCCCAAATGCTGCAACGCGTTTCTCAGTTCTCAGACCGTTTCATCAGGCATAAAAAGCTTTTTTATGCCTGATGAAACGGTCTGAGAACCGAGAAACGCGTTGCAGCATTCGGGGATCACTTGACACCCCATTATCCACTTATATCAGCAACTATTGTGTTGTTGTTTTTAAAACTTTGTATTTTTTAATAAATTTGGATATTTTTTACTCCTTGAGTGGATTTTATTCTACCCTATATCTGCCTATACCCATATACAAAGATCAGCTCAATACCTGAGTGAGCCAATTGGGATTTCTATATACCTGACACATCACTACCAAGATACCACTTGTTTGGGTGAGCTGCCACACCTACCTTAATCTGCAGCCTGCTTCCACAAGCACATTGGTGTGCTCTGTGAGTACCCTCTGTACTAAGAAAATATTATTGGTTATATCATTAATAGTCTGCACATGTAGTGCTTGTACTTTATGTCTCTATTCCAGTATCTACACCTCTTGCTAAGAGTGCTTGTCAGTGGGTGAGCTGTCACACCTCTATAATTCTGCAGCCTGTCTCTACTAGCACATGAGTGTGCTCTGTGAATATGTGAGTACCCATTTGGCCTGAGCTGTGTCATTTGATTGTTGTGTACTTGACGATACCACACATGAGGCGCCCCTCTGTTTTTCTTCATTTTCTCTAGTTTTACCTGGACCAGACAGTGAGGAGGAGGCAGCCATCCCAGCAACTATTTCTTTCTTTTTTTGAAGGACTCCCTCCCAGAGGACATTCATACCTCTTTGAATTACGAGTGAACTTTTTGAAGGTTTCTCTTTTTTACATTTGTTGTTACAAAGTTATTGTTACAAACTAATTGGTGAAACAGTACAGTTATATGCTTTTTATCTGTTATCAAGTGTCTGTGACGCAATATCTGTTTATTTTTGCTACAGATTTATGAACCACTGCTCTTAAGCGCCCTCTCTGTGACTAGGTCACTTGTACATACATTTTTTAATATTGATTTTCTTGGAACTCCATGCACAAAGGGCGACCTGACAGTGTTTTGAGTTCAGGTGCCTTTATCTCTTGGGCATTTCTATATCCGATGAGCTGGTTATTTATGTGCAATATATATATGTGTGTGTATGTGTATGTACATATGTATGTTTATGTATGTACTAGCCTAACACCTTGTCTTATACATTACCATATTAAAACATTTAACAAGCATATAGTTTATTTGTAATAGGTATATGAGTGGAATTCTTTATTTTAATATGTTTGATATGTTTTTAGCTCTAGCACTACTTCAGGTTTCCACTCACTCTAACTTTTTTTGCACTATTATGTTTTACACTCGAGCACAACACATAATTTACTGCTTGCAATTTGGGCAATGTTTAACACGGCCACAATAGCCATTAAAAGTGTAGGGTTCATCAAACAATAGTCGTCCACGCTAACATTCTAAGGCACAACTTTATTTTGCTATTCACTTTTTATAACAGATTTGCTCTTTTCTTAGTGCGGGCCCTGCAATAGAAATCCACTTGTAATCTGGGCCTATGATATTTGTTCATATGTTATCATCTTAAAAATATGCGTTGTTTTATAGTTAAGAGGCCAAAAAGGTTATGTGCTTTAAAGGGCATTTTGAACTTTTATTCCTAGAGAAAGAAACAGAAAAGTTGTGTTCATTACAGCCACATGCAACCAACTCAAAAAGGTTTTTAGTGATCTTAGTGTAAACTGTGTACAAATTATAATTGTTTTGCTGCCTTTGACTTCAACCTTATACCTAAAAACAATCTGAATATTCAGATTCTTTCCTTTTGAGGTTCGTTTCCTCTTTGGCTTATTTAACACACAAAAGTCACTATACCTTATCTTATAAGGTTTAATGTTCTGCACTTTAGCTATACCTTATAGAGATCTACGGTTTAATGTTCTGCACTTTAGCTGGCACATGCAGAGCCAATCAATCAATAATCAGTGAGAGCAGCTGTTTTAGAAGAACCAGCACCCATAACCTGTATAGGACTCTGAAATAGTCAGTGAGTAGTCCTTGCAATGTTATATAGATTAGGATTAGACTGCAGAAACCACATGGCAGGCAGTAGAGCCATAAGGAGCCGGCCCCTCGTACCACACAATGATTCTGGCTGTGATGGCTACTTCTCCTTCCTAATGATTCAAGTGAGGAGCATATCCCCTTCCCCGGGACACTGTTCCACCTTGAATGCAGGTGTTGAGGATCAAAATACAATACATAAAAAGGATTATTCCTTTAATAAAATGATCAAAGTTCTGTTGACCTAATAAAGGTACTGGAGTACATATTTAATATATGCAAAGAAAAAAAAGTGACAATAGTACACTGTGCACAATTCTATAAATAAAATAAACCTGTTTGTTTACTGTTTTGTAAAGAAAGTCCTCTGTTTAACGGGATAAATCTTCTTATTCCATAAAGCCTCAAAAGAAAAGAATAAGACTTCCATAGTGCAGCTGTATAATCACACTGATATTCAACAAATGGACCTGTACTCACATGGAATAGAGCTATATTAGTTCTAAGTGTTGCGCTCAATAAAGATGAAGCTCAGGTTGAAACTGTTTCCAGTTTATTGTCACAATGTATAAAAACAATACACAATCACTCTGGGGTCAGGTTACTCTTTAAGACACTTAGGGGCCAATTTATCACGGCCTGAATGGGGCTGTATACCCCTGTTTCCGCGAGAGTCTTGAGGCTCGCCGGAAACAGGAGTTAAGGAGCAGAGGTCTTAAGATCCCTGCTCCTTAATTCGTACGCCTCCTCTGAGGAGGCAGACATCAATCCGCCCGATCTTATACAATCGGGTTGATTGACACCCCCTGCTAGCGGCTGATTGGTCGCGAATCTGCATGGGGCGGCATTGCACAAGCAGTTCACCAGAACTGCTTGTGCAATGATAAATGCCGACAGTGTATGCTGTCGGCATTTATCGATGTCTGGCGGACATGATCTCTACAGTGAATCATGTCCACCAGACACTTGATAAATCGGCCCCCTACTGTGTACCATTATAACTTTAAACATTTAAATTGACATTTACAGGAGTGTCCATTACTAGTAAGAGTCCGTCCCTCACGTGACGCAATAACGTGTGACATCCGACGTATGTGTCACCTATCGGCTTTGCCAAAATTTTTCTTTGCATATTTATATATATAACTGATAAGTACAAATTGGTGTTAACACTTTTTCTATATATTTAATATATATTCAATATAAAGCAGCCATAGCAATTATTTGGATAGGCTGCAAGTTTAATTTGGGTCCCAATGAGCTGCCAGACAGGTAACTAAAGCAGGGAGGGTACCCGGTGGAGGCTTAGGCCGGTTCTCTTCCTGGTGGCTCATTACTGACACTCCCGGGTCGTGTGGTCACTCACTGTGCCACAACTCAGCTGCACTGATTGACACTCCGAGTGCAGAGATCGGATCCGGCCCCTGCAGGCAGTCAGGAAGCACAGTAGACAGTAGATGAACTCAGGGTGGGAGGAGGTGGTAGTTCTTGTAAGCTCACTCATTGGCCGCCGGCGTCCTTATTGACTGAGAGACTGAGGCCATGACGCAGTGAGTAGGCTTCGCTTGCGGCTTGGCAATAGTTTACACCCTGTGCTTGTGTTGCTGAGGCTGATTTGGGAAAATTAGCACAACAGCACAGCAGTGGTTTTTCTAACTCACTGACAAGGCAGTGTCCTGAGTGAGCACAGTGTACATATTGGGCTAGATTACAAGTGGAGCGTTAATTTATTGCGTGTCCCCAAATGGGCAAATTTGCCTGTTTGTGGGTGCGCGATAAATAACTAGCTATTACAAGTGGCTGGTTATTGCTACCGTGAGCTCTTGGTAGCAATTAACACTTATACAATTAACCAGAGATTAGATCTCTGGTTAATTTTAAAATGTGCCCCAAATGCCCCCCAAATACAAACAGTCAGAATCAAACCACTGCATGCGGCAAACGTCAGCTCAGGAGCCGGAAAAGAGAAGTCAAAGTTCATCCAATCACAATCCACTAGTTCGGAGTACCGTAGCTGCGGCCGATCGAGCTGCTGAATAATCCAAGATGAACAGAGCAAGCAGGCACTTCTCAGTGTGTAAGATTAAAAAGATCCATTTATTGAAAAAAATATTTTAAAAAGCATATCCATTTGTTTATATATATATATATATATATATATATATATATACCCCAAGGCAATTTAAATTACATGGTTTCACACTTATTATAAATTCAACTCACAGAGAAACATTCTAATGGGAATTAAAAACAGTTTGAAAAAATGAGTTTTGGGGAAGGAAATTATTTGATTCCAACAAATACATGTATGTTCTAAACTAGGGCAAGTCAAATCAGCTAAATTACAAAAGAAAATTAGAATGACCCTAAACCCATGATAGACTATTGTATGCTGTGATATGTCTTCACTGGTTATCTTAAACTACCGTGATAAACCATATATATCTCATTTAGTTGTCTACAAAATAATTTATGTCACACTCTTTATTCATTCCCAGTGGTACACGAGTACGTAAATTCAAAATCCAGAATAATTCCTTCTTATCCAGAATTTTCTTTTTGTTCCCCCACCCTGAGTATTTTCACTATGCTTTCATATTGCTGAGAGTATCCTTAAAAGGTTCATTAGCACTATCCCTATTGGTATATTTACTATTCGTTTTGTGACACCTGTCATATGTTCTTACTGTGTTTCTACATTTTTTCTAGCTGTAGTGGGTCATATCCTCTATGGATTAATCTTTCCTTCAATTCCAGCGATTGCTTTTCATAAATGCTATCTGACTTCATATTCCTACGAAGTCTAATAAACTGTCCCCTTGGAATAGCCATTATCAAATGTCTTGGATGCTGGGAAGAGGCATGTAAAATTGTATTCCCTGCTGTAGGCTTTCTATATGTTTTAGTTACAATCTTGATGTCTATTATTTGTAAACTTAAATCTAGGAAATCAATATCCTGTTTATTAAACTGTCCAGTGAATTGTAAACCAAATTCATTAATATTTTAATAGGCCAAAAAATCATCAAATGATTTGCTGCCCGTGGCATTTTGTACCACAAACAGCAAATCATTTATATAACACATAAAGTATAGACTGTTCATGCCAGGGGTTGACTGAAGAATAAATATATGTAAATTCCGACCATGCTACAAAGATATTTGCAAATACCTGAGCAAATTTTGCCTAAATGGCGGTCCCCCTGTTCTGCAGACAATACTTGTCAAACATAAAATAATCGTGTGAAAGCAAAAACTTCAGAACCTCTCCTACATAGTGTTTAACTACCACATCTTGATTTAATTCTTTATCCAAGAAATATTCAACCACTTGAATTCCAAGATGCTGGTGAATGCTTGTATATAACGATGTAATATCTGCAGTAAACCAACAGGGCATCACGCCCTTGTACTGTATCTAATGTTTGCAAAAGATGTGAAGTATCCTGAAGATAGCTAAGTTGTTTCCTAGCTATAGGTTGCAAGACAGTGTCTATCCATTCTCCTAATGGTTCCAAAAGTGAACCTATTCCGGCTATGATGTGTCTACCTGGAGGACAACTCATATTTTTTATGTATTTTAGGTACATGATGGAAAATAGGTGTTATCGGATGTTCTGGCAATAGTACACTTAAATCTCTTGCATTGCCTTCTGATAGGCATTAAACATGGGACCCCTAAAATTAATAGGATAGAAATCAGATTTGTGTCTATTAGGTTTTTGAAGTATGTCTAGAGGTATGTCAGTACCATCTTCACTATATAATTCATTTAAGGTGGCTATGGTACAAGCATCACTGAATTGTAAATGTGGTACAGTAGTTTTAGCCTTATTGTTTTCACATTTATTCTCAAAGCTATCCATAGCTTAACAGTCTCCACTAGTTAAAGAAAAAAATCTATTTAAAGATAATGTCTGTATAAATGTATTAATATCTAGTAGAGTGGTGAAGCTAGAGAATCTGTTCGATGGCGCAAACCTTCAACATCTGACAAAATGTATTTTAATAAATTAATGATGCTGAGTCCTTCAGAGTTAGTTCTCCTTATATCAATTAATGAAGTCCCTTTTTCTTCTAGGATTTTCCTTCTCCTCTGTTTCCTCCATCTTCTTCTACGTTTCTTTTAGTGTGGCCCTGTGTCTTTAAACGAGCAACTGGGACACTCTACTCTGTTTCTTCCCCCAAATGTTTCCTGTAAAAAAACCACAAGAAGAGAAGAGGGAAGAAGAGGGGGATTAAGCGCCACTAGAAAGTGCGAAACTCGTCAGGCCATTCTCCCCCATATCAGTCTCCTTGTCTTTGTAATGAATATATGCTTTTTAAAATATTTTTTCAATAAATGGATCGTTTTAATCTTACACACTGAGAAGTGCCTGCTTGCTCTGTTCACCCCCCAAATACAGTGTAGTGTATTTTATTAAAAAATAAAAATTGTAGCGTTTTTTTTTATAAAATAACTGCACTAGGCAGTATTTTGGGGGTAAAGTTGGCGGGTGTAAGGTATTAAAAAAAAAGGGGACTGAGAAGTCCCTTTATATTGCGGTCCATGGGAACTGTGTGTTCCCTGTAAATATATATGTATATGCTAATATTCTTAAATATTTATATGTTACTATGTGTATATTTACATATTAACACATAAATATATATGTATATAATCATATACATATATATTTAATATTGCTGCCTTCGCTGCGCTACATACCCCCTTCGCTGCGCTATTTCTCATGCCGTCTCTGAGAATGAGGCTCCCATTGGAGCCTATGGAAGCATGCTCTCGTGACCGCAATGCATTGCGCACAACTTGTAATACTAAATATTTTAAGTTAAGACGAACACCTATAGGGAGTCCACACCCCATTCATTCATTCATTCATTCAAAAACATTGCATGGAACAGCGTTGACCATTTCCCCAGGTGAGGGGGAGGAAGAGGGTTGGGAGAAGAGAGAAAAAATATGAAAAAAAGGGAGGGAGGGGAGAGAAAGCAGAATTGCATTTTCCTATTTAATTTGTCTCTGTGGAGCCAAGTGTCCAAAATGTCCAAGTAGAAGTCTAATTTATCAAAACTCTGATAAAAACTTCTCTCCATTTTAGCAAAATAGTCTACAGTCTTAATTACGCTTTAAATAGAGGAGGAATCCAACTGCTTTCAATTTCTTGCTATGGAAATTTTCATAGTTGCACAAATGAAAATGACTAGGCTTTTTTTGTGATTTTGGTAATCTAATAGGGAAAATATTGAACAAAGCAATCTCAGGTTTCTGTGGAAATATAACTCCTAAGTTATTACATAAGGCAAATATTTGTTTCCAACACAAATCTAGCTTGGGACAGTTTCACCAAATGTGCAGATCTGACCCTCGTTCTCCACATATCCTCCAACATTCTGAAGAATGTGTCTGACTCATTTAGCCGTCCTGTGACCAATTTTCAAAATTTCTTGTTTAATATCTTGCACTGCAGCCTTAATTTAATTATCAACTGCTTCTTTAATTTGCTTTAATAGATCATTGTGGGATAATCTACTACTGGTTTCAGGAGTAATATCAGTTATTTTCTGAATCCTCAATATCTAATTTAGAAGATAAGTCCTTAGACAACTGTTTATTTTTTCATTGAACTATTGTAAAGTAGTCTTTAACTGATTGCATTTTCCCCTTCATGGTAGTTTTTACTTATTCCATGCAGTGAGATACTATAAAGTGCACTAATATTGGAAACTATTTCTATTTACCCTGTATCTAGGGTACTGTATATCACAGCTCCAATAACTTCACTATAAAGATGAAAATCTTCAGCCCATGTAACACTATAAATGTCATGCTGCAACAGGAAGTTCTGGTGAAAGAAAAATAAATACCCAGCTCTCAAAAGTGGGATCGGGGTGTAGGTGTTCACTGAGTCTCAAATGTATCCAGCTGCAATATCACTTTAAAAGTGCTGCGGAACCTGTTGTGACTGATAATAATAATAATAATAATAATAAAAGCTTGATACAAAAGGTGCTTCCTCAAAAGACAAATATAAGTATGTAAGAAACTTTTTTTTCATATGTTAAAGGAACTGTCCAATTAGTATGTTATATATTTATGTAACAATATTTTTGATTAATGGAATTATGAATATTAATAATCAATCATAAAATTCAAAATTCAGCAATACCTCTAATTAATATAGTTGAAATTATATTAGTACACTCCAGTGAAGTTTCAAATCTCTTTAGTATACTCCAAAATAACACTATTGAGATATCTATAAACTTGACAATAAAATTATCATTAAATATTAACGTTCAACCTCAATTCCTAAATTCTGACCAGTTATTCTCTATGAACACATTGATAATTTATGTAGTAACTGAATATTACATATGACCAGATATTTATATCGATAGTGGAAAAGGGGGGAATATGCTTATGTGTAGAAGAGCCTATAGTCCCCCTATATATAGAATATTCCTCTGGGATTAAATAGGGGAAACTTGCCACAGGACTGAAGGAGAGCTGGTGGTGGGTGTGCGAGTCATACAAGAAAATACAAATGGCAACAGGCACCCGAGTGTCATAAGATACAGTCTATAAACATAGGTTGGGGGAATAAAGCAATTATCTGTACTCTGCGTGATGTGTTCTCAAACACGCATCCTCTCTCAATCTTGCATTTTATGAACAAACCATCGGGTAAAACTGCCCGGAGTAGTCAATGCTAACAGCTTAAATGTAAGAAATTCTTCAAAGACAGGAGTACTGCAAAAATGAGTGTGATGCTCAATAATGTTGTTCATAAACAATGCATAAATGTACTCACTGACAGACTTCTCATGTGGGGATCATGCATTCATGGCGGTCCTGGGCAGCTTCTCACTTCCGTACATCCGGAGTGCTTCTCAAAGTGTAATTGGCCTGTTCGCCCGTGGTAATGGGATTCCCGAAGTAAATGTTCATCCAATCAAGCTGGCATTGAGACTCAATATGTCACAAAGGGGGCTTGCCTAATGTTATGACAAGACTAACAAACACACACCACCACTGCCAATTGGCTGCTGATTCCTGTGTCAAACTACTAGACGCTCCCCGTGATTCTTGAAGACCGGCAAAAATGTAGAAAATTCAGAAAGTAGAATCAGGAGCTGAAATGTGGTATAAAAAATCCAAAACTTTATTATTCATTAGTTAAAATAGAAGAACAACATGGAGGTATCCAGGATGAGACACCTAGAAAGCAAGCTTACGCGTTTCGGCTGTAGCCTTATTCGTAGCTTGTTAAAATGCTCTCACAGCTTTGTATAAATAGGGAGTTGAAAGTGCTGTGATTGGATTAAAAACAACAAAGGCGGTCCTGAAAACTTGTTCAACAATACAAAGCACCCGTGT
This sequence comes from Bombina bombina, assembly GCF_027579735.1. Lineage (NCBI taxonomy): Eukaryota > Metazoa > Chordata > Amphibia > Anura > Bombinatoridae > Bombina > Bombina bombina. The sequence goes on from NC_069502.1 coordinate 246,566,904, forward strand.
GCTAATATAAACAGTGCATACTATTCAACCATCTTGAACAAAGAATGTATGATACATTTGAGTAATAATTAAGGATGTATATGCATGATAATAAAATAAAAAATGAAAACAAATATGGAAAACAAAAATCAATAAATAAATAAATAGTCATGAGCAAACAATAAAAATGGTTGTCCAAGAAAAGCCTGGTCCTTATCTTAACACAGTAAGCACATACATAAAACTCCTGAAGGGAGCAATGTAAAATACCCAAGTGCTCACATCAAGACAGAACCACAAGCCTTTAGAACACCATCTTAAATAAAGACCATGCTTAAATACTCATGTGGAATGTATGCACATAGTGGAAAAATTGATGAAAACAGTGAATGGTTCTTAAAGACACCAAAAAGTAGACACACACTTTCAAAGTCTGATGATAATGTGTGAATACTAACATTAAGACTAGTGATGTCGCGAACCTAAAAATTTGGGTTCGCGAACGGGCGAACCGCCATAGACTTCAATAGGCAGGCGAATTTTAAAACCCACAGGGACTCTTTCTGGCCATAATAGTGATGGAAAAGTTGTTTCAAGGGCACTAACACCTGGACTGTGGCATGCCGGAGGGGGATCCATGGCAAAACTCCCATGGAAAATTACATAGTTGATGCAGAGTCTGGTTTTAATCCATAAAGGGCATAAATCACCTAACATTCCTAAATTGTTTGGAATAACGTGCTTTAAAACATCAGGTATGATGTATCGATCAGGTAGTGTAAGGGTTACGCCCGCTTCACAGTGCGCAGTGTAGGTGATATACCTGCCCTGACCATGCTTTGCAGACCACGTATCAGTGGTCAGATGGATCCTTGCCCCAACACTGTGTTGCAGACATGCCATTATAGCTGACTTATATGGCTTTGGCGTTGCTTTTTGGTAATTAGAAGGCTGCTAAATGCCACTGCGCACCACACGTGTTTTATGCCCAGCAGTGAAGGGGTTAATTAGGGAGCATGTACGCAGCTTGTAGAGTTAATTTTAGCTTAAGTGTAGTGTAGTAGACAACCCAAAGTATTAATCTAGGCCCATTTTGGTATATTTCATGCCACCATTTCACCGCCAAATGCGATCAAATTTAAAAAAACTTAAATTTTTTCGCAATTTTAGGTTTCTCACTGAAATTATTTACAAACAGCTTGTGCAATTATGGCACAAATGGTTGTAAATGCTTCTCTGGGATCCCCTTTGTTCAGAAATAGCAGACATATATGACTTTGGCATTGCTTTCTGGTAATTAGAAGGCCGCTAAATGCTGCTGTGCATCACACATGTATTATGGCTAGCAGTGAAGGGGTTAATTAGGTAGTTTGTAGGGAGCTTGCAGGGTTAATTTTAGCTTTAGTGTAGAGATCAGCCTCCCACCTGACACATCAGACCCCCTGATCCCTCCCAAACAGCTCCCTTCCCTCCCCCACCCCACAATTGTTCCCGCCATCTTAAGTACTGGCAGAAATTATTTTTTAGCATATTTACATATGCTGTGGTGTAGCATCCCCCCTTAGCCCCCAACCTCCCTGATCCCCCCCAAAACAGCTCTCTAACCCTCCCCATCTGCCTTATTGGCGGCCATCTTGGGTACTGACAGCTGTCTGCTTTTATTTCACTGTCAAAAAAGTGTTGTTTTTTTTAAATGTACACTACTGTTACACCAGATATGAGTGGTGGCACTGGGCACAGTATACGCTGTGAGCCTGACACACACGCTGGTAGGCAGGCAACTGCAATTAGATTACACAGGAAAAAAAAAAAAAGCAGACTGATGTTCTAGCTCTAAAAAGGGCTTTTTGGGGTGCTGTCCTTACAGCAGAGATCAGATGAGTCCTTCAGGACTGTAGTGGACACTGAATACACTAGCCTAGCTTTCGATTTCCCTATTAAATCAGCAGCAGCTACACTGTTGCTCCTCTCACTAAGAATGCAGCTTCCAAATGAATCTAAAATGGATGCTGTCCAGGAGGTGGGAGGGTCTGGGAGGGAGGGTCTGCTGCTGATTGGCTGTAATGTGTCTTCTAACTGTGAGGTACAGGGTCAAAGTTTACTCAATGATGACGAATAGGGGGCGGATCGAACATCGCATATGTTCGCCCGCCGAGGCAAACGCGAACATGCTATGTTTTCACCGGGAACTATTCGCCGGCGAACTATTCGCGACATCACTAATTAAGACTACAAATATACAGAAATAGTAGTATTAAATGATGGAGCCTAAAGGATTCTAATATAGTTGTCAGCTAATAATGGGGGCAACCTCTACTCCCAATAATTGATTAGATCATATTGGGAATTCAAGCCCCCTGGATTTCTGGTCTCCAAATGGAAGATCCAGTACATCTCTCTTTTGTACAGGAGTTTCTCCTTATCACCCCCCCCCTCCCCCCTCCTGGGGGTGAGGACCTGTTCTATAGCATTCCATCTAAATGTTGTCAGATCTTTATGATGTATTAGTGAAAAATGTGTCACTATTGGAGTGGTGGCTTTGGCTACATTGATTGAACTAAAATGTTCCCGAATACGGGATCTGATGTCTCTAGGGGTGAGTCCAATGTACTGGACCCCACACTGTGTACAGTGGATCATATAGACCACATTGGAAGAGGAGCAATTTAGACACCGTTTGATGTCATAAGTATTATGATTCACAGTCGATGTAAAGGTAGAAGTAATTTCAACATAGTCACAAGGTTTGCATTTCTTGTGTCCGCATCTATACATGCCTCTATGGGTTAACCATGAGCTTGTATCACCTTGATTGCTTTTTAACTGGGATGGAGAAACTATATTACCTATACAGGGAGTGCAGAATTATTAGGCAAATTAGTATTTTGACCACATCATCCTCTTTATGCATGTTGTCTTACTCCAAGCTGTATAGGCTCGAAAGCCTACTACCAATTAAGCATATTAGGTGATCTCTGTAATGAGAAGGGGTGTGGTCTAATGACATCAACACCCTATATCAGGTGTGCATAATTATTAGGCAACTTCCTTTCCTTTGGCAAAATGGGTCAAAAGAAGGACTTGACAGGCTCAGAAAAGTCAAAAATAGTGAGATATCTTGCAGAGGGATGCAGCACTCTTAAAATTGCAAAGCTTCTGAAGCATGATCATCGAACAATCAAGCGTTTCATTCAAAATAGCCAACAGGGTCGCAAGAAGCGTGTGGAAAAACCAAGGCGCAAAATAACTGCCCATGAACTGAGAAAAGTCAAGCGTGCAGCTGCCAAGATGCCACTTGCCACCAGTTTGGCCATATTTCATATTTAACATCACTAGAGTGTCCAAAAGCACAAGGTGTGCAATACTCAGAGACATGGCCAAGTTAAGAAAGGCTGAAAGACGACCACCACTGAACAAGACACACAAGCTGAAACGTCAAGACTGGGCCAAGAAATATCTCAAGACTGATTTTTCTAAGGTTTTATGGACTGATGAAATGAGAGTCTTGATGAGCCAGATGGATGGGCCCGTGGCTGGATTGGTAAAGGGCAGAGAGCTCCAGTCCGACTCAGACGCCAGCAAGGTGGAGGTGGAGTACTGGTTTGGGCTGGTATCATCAAAGATGAGCTTGTGGGGCCTTTTCGGGTTGAGGATGGAGTCAAGCTCAACTCCCAGTCCTACTGCCAGTTTCTGGAAGACACCTTCTTCAAGCAGTGGTACAGGAAGAAGTCTGCATCCTTCAAGAAAAACATGATTTTCATGCAGGACAATGCTCCATCACACGCGTCCATCTACTCCGCAAGAAAGGGTATAAAAGAAGAAAATCTAATGACATGGCCTCCTTGTTCACCTGATCTGAACCCCATTGAGAACCTGTGGTCCATCATCAAATGTGAGATTTACAAAGAGGGAAAACAGTACACCTCTCTGAACAGTGTCTGGGAGGCTGTGGTTGCTGCTGCACGCAATGTTGATGGTCAACAGATCAAAACACTGACAGAATACATGGATGGCAGGCTTTTGAGTGTCCTTGCAAAGAAGGTGGCTATATTGGTCACTGATTTGTTTTTGTTTTGTTTTTGAATGTCAGAAATGTATATTTGTGAATGTTGAGATGTTATATTGGTTTCACTGGTAAAAATAAATAATTGAAATGGGTATATATTTGTTTTTTGTTAAGTTGCCTAATAATTATGCACAGTAATAGTCACCTGCACACACAGATATCCCCCTAAAATAGCTATAACTAAAAACAAATTAAAAACTACTTCCAAAACTATTCAGCTTTGATATTAATGAGTTTTTTGGGTTCATTGAGAACATGGTTGTTGTTCAATAATAAAATTAATCCTCAAAAATACAACTTGCCTAATAATTCTGCACTCCCTGTAGTAGTTGCTCTTCGATAAGAGCATCTGAGGCCACCTTCTACGGTATTGACAAGTGTGTCATCTGCCCGTAGGAGGCCAAAATGTTTGCGAACAATACCACAAATCTGTTTGTACTGGGCACTGTAGTTGGTCACAAAAGTGGCCCCTTTGTGCGGAGCTAGGTTTTTGTTCTTTTTAACTAGGAGTGACTTCCTCTCTAACCCTTGCACTTCAGTTTGAGCCTTTTCAATATCTAAATTTTTATAACCTCATTGTCTTAGGCGAGCCACCAGTGCCTCTGATTGCTCCCTATAGGAGGTTTCATTAGAGCAATTTATTTTAAGTTGGATGAGCTGACCCTTGGCTATCGCATAGGGTACATGAGGTGGGTGGCAACTTTAACCATGCAATAGAGTATTGCCCGATATTGGCTTTCTATAACTGATGGTTTCAACTCTCCCATCCTCACACCCCCTTATTATGATATCCAAATAGTTGATTACATTGGCTTGAATCGCAAAGGTAAATGCTATATTAAGATCATTTGCATTTATCCAATCCACAAATTGTCGAATCCTCTCTGCTCCTCCCTTCCATACCAATAACAAGTCATCTATGAAACATCGATAGATGTAGTGTAGGTGGTGGAGTGAGCGCCTAAAAGGCAGAGGTTTAATAAGAATATAATAAATTGATGTATATATAAATGCTCTATAAAAATATTAGGTTAAAAATATTTTGTTAAAAATATTTTACTAAAAGGATATGTCGCTAAAAATATTAATGTTTAATACAAAGTCTTTAAAACATAATATCATGGATCCATGAATACATTAAATATACGAAATGTTAACAACATAAATGTTATGGGTGGATGATACACTTAAAAACAAGATGTATTAAACCATAACATACATAATGACAGATAGAATAGATTATGAAAATATAAAAAAACTATATAAAATAATCCAGTGGTAGTATCCAAAAACACAGAGTGTGTATAACTTAGGAGTCCAGTGAAAAAGTCAATTATGTAAAATATGTCCTATAGTGGTTAAAGTTCAATGTGATCCAAATAGTCCTTGTGGTGTCTAATCCAAGTTAGTGACCAAATCCAATGTGAATCCAAAAATCAATAGCAAAAATCAGTGGAAAAAATGTGAAAAGAATATATAAGATAAAAATAAAAATATAAAGTTGTAAAAATATATAAAAAGACAAAAATACAAAAACAAATGTGAAGACTGTGGTAAAAATATAGTTGGTGTGATATGTGTTTGGACAGGAAGGATTCCTGAGTGATATCACACTAAAATCCCAAAAAAATACAATTAAAAAACCTGTGGGAAAAAAACAAAAACAATACTAAGAACAACAAAAATAATACTTGTTTAGAGTATCAGAAAATCTCTCACCATTTATATGGCGACGTGTTTCGGCCTGATGTCAGGCCTTTCTCAAGACTGTATAAACTGGTGAGTGGTGAATGTATTTATAAGGGTATTGTTCCAATCAAAAACCTGGGTTTGGGCGCCAAAATTCCTCATTTCCGGGGACCACCCCTATCCTAATGAATTGTGGGTATGGGCAAACTTATGGGCAAACTTTTAAATTATTATACCTTTTTATAGGCCGTTTTTTAGGTCGTTTTTTAGGTGGATAAACCTCAATACAATTAATGAGAAAGTTTTCTAACTCCTAACCTTAGTAGTATGCTCGCCTAACTGATAAATCCATCTAATGAATTATATTTCTTATATAGTTATTAGGAGAATTATCGCCGCTGATTATTCCCAAAAGGTGACGTCACTTCCGGTATCGGCTTAGTGACGTAATTTCCGGCTTCCGGTTTCGGTTTCGCCGGATATTCACAATAGACCCGTGGCGATTGGGAGGACATGACTAGTACAGTACTTATTATTATGGAAGGGGACCAGATCGATTGTTTATAATATAATGTTAACTCATTAAAATTATGTGAGTCTGAAATGATCACTTTGTTGTATGCATTAAACGGTCTTAGAGAGGCTTCTTGTTGTGTCGTAATTTTCACTTGGGGAATATTAAGATTGGTACATAGTCTAATGATATATGTCCTACAGTGGGTAGTACCTAAAATTCAAGTTAGTATCCATTCTGATCACTTACAGTAAGGGACTATATGGGTTATATGGTATATAATACATATCCATGAAATGACTTCATATAAAACACTCCATAAAGTAATCAATCTATCTGATTTTTCACTCACTGATATAGAAACCAAAGTTCTTGGCTATGGATTAGGTTTTGTGCTGACTAGTGACTTTAATTTATTTAAGACCATCATAGATGTCAATAGGCAAATACAAAATTTAACCTTACTCAAACACTTCCATAGCCAAAAACTAATTGAAGATACACTTACCATTGAAACTATACCTGAGGTAAATACTATGACCTTTGCAGATCAATGTGATTTTATCAACCTTAATAGTCTCTTGAGAGAGGGCACATTGTCCCCTCCGGTTAGAGAGGATAAACTCATAAAGTTAAGGAGCCCATCCACGTTTTACCCTATTCAGTCTAGGGGTAACATATTGGAAATATTTTACAGTAGGATGGAAACTGACCTCATTGATTTAAGTAAAACTAACCCTAAGAAAGAGTACAATCTATCAAAAAAAGAGAGAGAGGCATTGAACACTCTAAATAAGAACCAGAACATTGTGATTAAGACAGCAGATAAGTGTGGTTCCGTTGTGGTGCAAAACAAAACTGACTACATTAAGGAGGCCCATAGGCAACTCCTTGATGAAGACAGTTACACTAAACTTAGCTACAATCCAATATGGTTGTTCCAGAAACAACTCAAAAGCCTTCTTGATGAAGGACTGTAATGTGGCTTTTTGGACAATGAAACTTTTGATTATCTTTTGGTCAAGCACCCCAATTTTTCCCCATCTTCCAAAGGTACACAAATCTTTGGAAGAGGTGAAGGGCCGGCCTATAGTGAGTGGTATTGGCTCACTATCGGAGAATTTGTCTCAGTGGCTCGATGCCATTTTACAGCCTCTGGTCCAAAAGCTGCCCAGTCACTTAAAGGACACGACCCATGTTTTAAATTTACTTGAGGAAGTAACGTTGAGGCCTGAATATATGTGAGCTACAATTTATTGTAGTATCTTTATACTCCACTATCCCACATACAGAGGTGGTTAAGGCAATTTGTTACTTTTTCAACGAACATACCTCCCTGACTGTACCTTTTCGAGAATTTGTGTTACAAGTCACACAGTTTTTACTAACTCATAATTATTTTGAGTTTAAAGGTGATTGCTTTCTGCAGAGACGTGGGACAGCTATGGGGGCCAAATTTTCCCTGTCCTACGCTAACCTATATTTAGGTTGGTGGGAGCTGTCCCACGTCTATGCACATAGTAATCCCTTCATTGAAGATATTATTATCTATCAATGTTTCATAGATGACTTGTTATTGGTATGGAAGCGAGGAGCAGAGAGGATTCGACAATTTGTGGATTGGATAAATGCAAATGATCTTAATATAGCATTTACCTTTGAGATTCAAGCCAATGTAATCAACTATTTGGATATCACAATAAGGGGGTGTGAGGATGGGAGAGTTGAAACCATCAGTTATAGAAAGCCAATATCGGGCAATACTCTATTGCATGGTTAAAGTTGCCACCCACCTCATGTACCCTATGCAATAGCCAAGGGTCAGCTCATCCGACTTAAAAGAAATTGCTCTAATGAAACCTCCTATAGGGAGCAATCAGAGGCACTGGTGGCTCACCTAAGACAAAAATTCAGATATTGAAAAGGCTCAAACTGAAGTGGAAGGGTTAAAAAGGAAGTCACTCCTAGTTAAAAAGAACAAAAACCTAGCTCCGCACAAAGGGGCCACTTTTGTGACCAACTACAGTGCCCAGTACAAACAGATTTGTGGTATTGTTCGCAAACATTTTGGCCTTTTACGGGCAGATGACACACTTGTCAATACCCTAGAAGGTGGCCTCAGATGCTCTTATCGAAGAGTAACTACTATAGGTAATATAGTTTCTCCATCCCAGTTAAAAAGCAATCAAGGTGATACAAGCTCATGGTTAACCCATAAAGGCATGTATAGATGTGGTCACAAGAAATGCAAACCTTGTGACGACTATGTTGAATTTACTTCTACCTTTACAAACACTGTGAATTATAATACTTATGACATCAAACGGTGTCTAAATTGCTCCTCTTCCAAAGTGGTCTATATGATCCACTGTACACAGTGTGGGGTCCAGTACATTGGACTCACCACTAGAGACATCAGATCCCATATTCGGGAACATTTCAGTTCAATCAATGTAGCCAAAGCCACCACTCCAATAGTGACACATTTTTAACTAATACATCATAAAGATCTGACAACATTTAGATGGAAAGCTATAGAACAGGTCCTCACCCCCAGGAGGGGGGGGTGATAAGGAGAAACTCCTGTACAAAAGAGAGATGTACTGGATCTTCCATTTGGAGACCAGATATCCAGGGGGCTTGAATTCCCAATGTGATCTAATCAATTATTGGGAGTAGAGGTTGCCCCCATTATTAGCTGACCACTATATTAGAATCCTTTAGGCTCCATCATTTAATACTACTATTTCTGTATATTTGTAGTCTTAATGTTAGTATTCACACATTATCATCAGACTTTGAAAGTGTGTGTCTATTTTTTTGGTGTCTTTAAGAACCATTCACTGTTTTCATTATTTTTTCCACTATGTGCATACATTCCACATGAGTAATTAAGCATGGTCTTTATTTAAGATGGTGTTCTAAAGACTTGTGGTTCCGCCTTGATGTGAGCACTTGGGTATTTTGCATTGCTCCCTTTAGGAGTTTTATGTATGTGCTTACTGTGTTAAGATAAGGACCAGGCTTTTCTTGGACAACAATTGTTATTATTTGCTCATGACTATTTAGTTTTTGATTTTTGTTTTCCATATTTGTTTTGCATTTTTTATTTTATTATAATGCATATACATCCTTAATTATTACTTAAATGTATCATACATTCTTTGTTCAAGATGGTTGAATAGTATGCACTGTTTATATTAGCACACAGGTGCTTTGTATTGTTGAACTAGTTTTCAGGACCGCCTTTGTTGTTTTCAATCCAATCACAGCACTTTCAACTCCCTATTTATACATAGATGTGAGAGCATTTTAACAAGCTATGAATAAGGCTACGGCCGAAACGCGTAAGCTTGCTTTCTAGGCATCTCATCCTGGATACCTCCCATGTTGTTTTCCTATTTTAACTAATGGATAATAAAGTTTTGGATTTTTTATACCACATTTCAGCTCCTGATTCTACTTTCTGAATTTTCCAGATATATATATCAACTGATTATTACAACTTTAAGGTAATTCAACACGCTATAAAAACCTTTAGGTCAAATAATATTCAATGGAGTGATCTGTTATCCTGTGTATGAATAATATTATCTAGAAGTTAACCTTAACCAAAAAAATGAATTTCGTTTCAAATATCACAAAGTTTACTTGAACAATTTATAACATTAATCCAATGCCAAAATATGGATTAATGATTACACATACTTGATTAACAAAATATATCCCAATGTTATAATAAGAATCTTAGCTCAAATTCAATAAATCTAATAGAATTTGTGGAATATTATTATTCAACAACTAGCCAAAAATAGCCTTATATCACTCCAAATAATCAACCAGAGAAATTTATATATTATCAACAAAATAACTAATTCATGTGCAATACTTAAAAGATTTCACAGAAAATTAAAAAATTAATTTATAAGTATGGACTGCAAAACCCCTCTTCTCAATAATTAAGTTACTTAGCACTAATATAATGTTTTTTAAACTTTACAGGTCTATGAAGTATTAAATTATCACTATAAATCACAGCTTCAATTAAACTATGGCTATAAAGAATATCTTTGCTAAAGTCTATTAAAATGATTTAAAACAATCGCCGATACGTTACCAGTAAACAAATTTGAGAGTTCAATATTCCAGATATTTCTATTGTCATACATGAAAGAATTACACTATTTTGCAACAGAGCAACAGGTCACATAGCTATATCTCTCTTTCCTTAAAAGTGGGTTCCAGTAGGGTCCAGAGACTTATCAACAAGTAGGCCCAAAACAGTGTGTGAGTCTCTGGGTAACAAAGTGAGTCTGTCCCTCTTTCTTGCATAGTGTGGGCTATATTCTTTGACATAGCTCCTCCTTTAATTTAGAATTATCCAATAGAAATATTTGATTACGCCCTTAGCTCTCATTGGCTATGGTAATTTTTGCAGATCTGTTTACTTAATTCCTCTCAATCAAGTATCTTTTTGGCTGCAATTCTCATATTGAACACTGGGGGGCAACAGGAATTAGGAATTTATTTCAATTTAGTAAAATATTCAGCTACAGGAAAATATATTTCCTTATATATTTTTATAAATGTATATTCAATATACTTATTATTTCCTAGTATTAATAAAACATTTGGTCAATATATATGTGATTATTTAATTTAACTGAGCACGTATATTTTAAGATTAAGCATGGGTATAATTATTAAATCTAGTATGTGTTCTTATATATTTAAATATTAGACCTGGGCATAATATTTAGTCTTATAATATACATATACAGTACATATATATATATATATATATATATATATATATACATACATCCTACTGATAATGTCTTAAGAGATGTACTTAAGAGTCATATTTCTATTAGAGGATTTAAAAGGATTTTAATTTAATACTTTCAGTATGACATTAATTAATATCTCAGTATTAAATTAATAAGTACTTCATGAAATTTAAATAGTATCCTTTCATCAATATTTATAGTATATTTTGATTTTGTTAAATTTTCCAGTCATTCCCATATTATATACATACATCTAATTAGAAGTGAATTCTGTTGGAACTAATATCATTATATATATATATATATATATATATATATATATATATATATATATATATATATATATATATATATATATTCAAATCCCAAGGAAGGACAGCACAATCTCACCAATCAGCAGAAATGCCACGGTGCACTGCTAGAAGATATCCAAATGTAATCCAAAGGTACAGGCACTCACTGGTCTTGTTTAAAACTAATTCATTTATTGATACAAATTAAAAAGAGGACATAACGTTTCAGCACATTGCTGTGCCTTTGTCAAATGTTTGTTATATTTTTGTGACATTTGACAAAGGCACAGCAATGTGCCAAAACGTTATGTCCTCTTTTTAATTTGTATCAATAAATGAATTAGTTTTAAACAAGACCAGTGAGTGCCTGTACTTTTGGATTAAATTTATGTATATATATATATATATATATATATATATATATATATAAATATGTATATGTATATATATATATATATATATATATATTTGATTTTATTATTATTGACTATTTAATATATATTTTATTTCATCATTTCACGTCTTAATCATTTTTGAGTGCATGGACTCATGTCTATGATAATATTCATAGGACAGCTTATTTAGTATGTATTCATTTCAAAACCTCATTGGCACATCAGATTTCTGAAACAGTTTGCCAAACATTTTAAATTCACCAATACAATTATTTGTTTATTTCACCTCATATTTAATATATTGTGCAACATGTGATGTATCCCCTGGATTCATATATATTATTCATACAATCTGGACATATTAACTTATATAAAAACTATATAGACAATTTGTCTAAACTTTAAAATGTCACATCTTCCACATGCCTTCCATATAGACGTAAGTCTGAGCTTTGTGTATTGAAACTCAGTGTGTACTAATTTAGCTGGGAAGTATTTACATTTCCTGGTCATCCTGGAAATCTATCTTAAACTGCAGACTTTCGGTCTCTCTGACTGCAGGGGTCTATGATGAGCTAAGTTTATTGCCAACTCTTCAGGCAGGAAATTCCTTTTATGGAAGTTCAAACCTGAGAATACAATGTGATAAGGTCCCTTTGAAGTGACATATCTTTCTATCTAAACAAATGTTTCTCTTTTGTTCTAGGAGACTTAAAATCTGTTAGGAGTGTATTTGAGCTTTCAACAAGGGGGGGGGGGGGGGTTATGAGTAAATTCCGGACTTCAAATTCATTAATAGAGAGAACTGTATTATTTACAGATATCAAGACATTTTTATATATCGAAACAGCTTCATATATTGCTGCAATATTAATCAATATGGCATCTATGCACATATATACCATTGTCACTCACCTATTTCCTGACAAGTACATTTACAAAAATAATATATCCTAGGCCATCAGTATTATAAATGAGAATGTCCCTTTAAGAAAGCTAGCATGAAGTAAGAGAAAGGGTACTGCAAATTAACTTTGCAATATGGCATTCTAATAACTTATATAGCTGCCAACTGCTTAATCAGTTAATTAGTTAGTACCAGTTTTTTTAAAGTTGCAATGTTACCTTGCTGTGTAGCATTGGTCTGTTACTGCACTGCTGCAGACTGGAACAGTCTTACCCAATTTAGGGCTAGATTACAAGTGGAGCGCTAATTTATTGTGCAAATTTGCCCATTTACGGGTTCACGATAAATAACCAGCCATTACAAGTGGCTGGATAATGTTACAACCCATGTTTTTGTAACAATTAGCGCTCCGAAAATTAACCAGAGATCAAATCTCTGGTTAATTTTAAAAGTCTCTCCAAATTGCCTTTAAAATAAAATGTATAGTGCCATTAACATAAAAAAAATTACAGCATCTTTAATTTTTTGAATAATAACTGCACAAAGCAGTTTTTAGGAGTTAAAGTTAGGGGATGTGAGGTGTTCAAGAAACACCATTGATGCGTGGCTTACCCCCTTTGCTGCGCTAGGTTCTTTGCTGTGTCTTATAGCATGAGAACGAAGCTCCCATTGGAACCTATAGAAGCACGCTCTCTTGAGCGCAAAGCTTCCCTGCAATGCGAACGTGAGGTCGTGTTTGCATTGCCTCAACTTGTAATACCAGCGCACATTTGCGTGTGCTGGTATTACTGAGTGGAGCGCAAATATCACGCTTGTGTAAGCAATATTTTGCACTCCAATTGTAATTTAGGCCTTAGTAGGGCTCTGGGACTTCAGGTTCTGTGGTCTCTCTTGGGTGGAGTAATGCAACAGGTCCCCTGCTGCAACGTATCTCTGCACAAGTTCCACCAGCTGGTAAATTGTTTGGGGGTCAACCTGACTCACCCACCTGCAAAGGGCAACTGGTAAGCTCCTCAGCAATTGATCCATCACAAGTAGCTCTATAACAACACCAGATGAATTGGTCTTAGGCTTCAGCCACTTCCTGGCAAGATATATCAAGTCAAACATTTTAGATCTGACTGTCTTATCCTTGCTGTAATTCCAAGCATGAAACCTCTGGGCACCAACTGCATTTGTCACTCCCAGACTTGCCAGGATTTCTTCTTTGAACTTTTTGTAGTCCTTGGCTTGCTCTGGATCCAAATTGTAGTAAGCTTTCTGCAATTCTCTCAGGAACGGTGCAAGTAAACTCGCCCCACTCAGTCACAGGCCAACCTTCCCTCTGAGCAGTTCGCTCAAATGCCATCAGGTAAGCATCTACATCGTCTGTAGCCACCATGTTATGCAGGTATTTACTCACGGCAAACACTCTGGAACCTTGTGATGCTCCTGCCACACTCCTGGGTAGCCAATTAGACAGGCTTTGGATTTCCTCATGTATGACATGAGTGGCACTTTGCTGTTCCTCCTTTTTTAGCAAACAATGTGCATCCGCTTATGTAGCTGCCAACTGCTTAATCAGGGCATCTGTATTTTCTTTCTGAGTTAGTACCAGTTTTTTTAAAGCTGCAATGTTACCTTGCTGTGTAGCATTGGTCTCTTGCTGCAGACTGGATCAGAGCTTTAACAACATCTTCTATTTTTGCAAATCGTCTCTTTTCTGCTTTACCAAATGAGAATACCAAATCCTTGGCTATTTTGTCCTGGGAACAACTTTGACACACAGTCTTCACAGCAGAGAAACACTTCAAACACACTGGATTAGGTGAAAAAGCTTTGGCCTGTTTATTCACAGACACTTTGCAGGAAAACAATTTTAACATAATCAATAGAACAAAATAAATCCTTGCACAATGGTGCTTAATAAACAGAATAAAGTATATCTAACTAAAGTTGTGTGCCTTTTCCACACAACTGCAAAATTACAAAAACAGATTTCAAACCTCACTGGTCTAGAACCTCTAGACAGCAGGTGACACAATATGGACAAGAAAGTACTGCTTGAGAAAGGCTGTCTTTGAACAGCCGAAACGCGTAGTAGCTTTTGCAATTACTGAAACCGAGACTGCCTTGGAACTAATCAATCAGACGCTGTAAACACAGGAGTGGCATTGGATCTCAACACACCTCCAAAAGGTTGTAAGGTTAAGGCGTGCAACATTGGAGCTAGGCGGCTTGACGGTGCCCGCGAATAAAAAACACAGACAGAGGAATACAGAAGATCTGGGCTCAAGGACGTGCTTTAAGGAGCGTAGCTGATGTGATAAAAAAGCAATACAGAAAACAAAATGGCTTTTAACGGTAACTGCCTAAAGTAACTACAAACAATTGTGTCATATAAACGTTGCAGTGAAGCATTAATTGATTCTATTTTTAAAGATTGGTCTATAAAGTCCCGGCCAATTTACTTTATGGAGAGCTGGCCAGTGAACTTTTACCAGTTATACACATTATATCTTTGAATGTGATGATTTTAGCGTGTATTTTACTATATACTATATGAATGAATTAGTAAAGTTGATATTATTTAACTTGTTTTTTTTGTTTTATATATCCTGTGTTTTAAGATTTAAAAACATTGTAACAATATCTCTGCATATTTATATAACACTTTCTTCAGTATATTAAGTATATAAACACTCAATTCACAGTGGCATTTATCTTTTAGACTAAGATAACCATTTGGATCTCTTTAGGTGCACCCAATAGATTTGTTTTTAAAATGTCTCTGGTTTTGTCCAATATTGAGGTCTTTATTGGAAATTTTTGGATGTTTAGATAGTGTTCTGTGTATACACGACGTACTGAAATACAGGTTTTTTTTGCTATTTTAACCTCTAGATAGCAGCACAACTCCACATCCTCTATCTTTTACAAACATGTTCCAACTAACAGCTTAAGCATACACTATTTAACAGAAGTAAATTTACCATTATCTCTGTCAGAATGTATACATATATATATATATATATATATATATATATATATATATGTGTGTGTGTGTGTACAGGGAGTGCAGAATTATTAGGCAAGTTGTATTTTTGAGGATTAATTTTATTATTGAACAACAACCATGTTCTCAATGAACCCAAAAATCTCATTAATATCAAAGCTGAATAGTTTTGGAAGTAGTTTTTAGTTATAGCTATTTTAGGGGGATATCTGTGTGTGCAGGTGACTATTACTGTGCATAATTATTAGGCAACTTAACAAAAAACAAATATATACCCATTTCAATTATTTATTTTTACCAGTGAAACCAATATAACATCTCAACATTCACAAATATACATTTCTGACATTCAAAAACAAAACAAAAACAAATCAGTTACCAATATAGCCACCTTTCTTTGCAAGGACACTCAAAAGCCTGCCATCCATGGATTCTGTCAGTGTTTTGATCTGTTCACCATCAACATTGCGTGCAGCAGCAACCACAACCTCCCAGACACTGTTCAGAGAGGTGTACTGTTTTCCCTCCTTGTAAATCTCACATTTGATGATGGACCACAGGTTCTCAATGGGGTTCAGATCAGGTGAACAAGGAGGCCATGTCATTAGATTTTCTTCTTTTATACCCTTTCTTGCCAGCCACGCTGTGGAGTACTTGGACGCGTGTGATGGAGCATTGTCCTGCATGAAAATCATGTTTTTCTTGAAGGATGCAGACTTCTTCTTCTACCACTGCTTGAAGAAGGTGTCTTCCAGAAACTGGCAGTAGGACTGGGAGTTGAGCTTGACTCCATCCTCAACCCGAAAAGGCCCCACAAGCTCATCTTTGATGATACCAGCCCAAACCAGTACTCCACCTTGCTAGCGTCTGAGTCTGACTGGAGCTCTCTGCCCTTTACCAATCCAGCCACGGGCCCATCCATCTGGCCCATCAAGACTCACTCTCATTTCATCAGTCCATAAAACCTTAGAAAAATCAGTCTTGAGATATTTCTTGGCCCAGTCTTGACGTTTCAGCTTGTGTGTCTTGTTCAGTGGTGGTCGTCTTTCAGCCTTTCTTACCTTGGCCATGTCTCTGAGTATTGCACACCTTGTGCTTTTGGGCACTCCAGTGATGTTGCAGCTCTGAAATATGGCCAAACTGGTGGCAAGTGGCATCTTGGCAGCTGCAGGCTTGACTTTTCTCAGTTCATGGGCAGTTGGTTTTTCCACACGCTTCTTGCGACCCTGTTGACTATTTTGAATGAAACGCTTGATTGTTCGATGATCACGCTTCAGAAGCTTTGCAATTTTAAGAGTGCTGCATCCCTCTGCAAGATATCTCACTATTTTTCACTTTTCTGAGCCTGTCAAGTCCTTCTTTTGACCCATTTTGCCAAAGGAAAGGAAGTTGCCTAATAATTATGCACACCTGATATAGGGTGTTGATGTCATTAGACCACACCCCTTCTCATTACAGAGATGCACATCACCTAATATGCTTAATTGGTAGTAGGCTTTCGAGCCTATACAGCTTGGAGTAAGACAACATGCATAAAGAGGATGATGTGGTCAAAATACTCATTTGCCTAATAATTCTGCACTCCCTGTATATACTTGTGTATATATGTGTTTTTATGTTTATATATGTGTAAACATGTATCTATATATATATATATATATATATATAAAACAGTCCAAATGTGAATCCGCCCTCCTAGAGTTAACCACCCGGATGTTTCGTGTGAATATGATAACTCCAACAGTAACGGAGACAAACCAGGATTTTTTCAAGTGCAAAGTCAAATTTATTGACGTTTCGGGGACTTGTGCTCCCCTTCTTCAGAATATTAGTGTGCACACAAAACCGTGCTTAAATACAGTGAACAAAACAAACAGTTACCTCCTTCTTCCTGTCCAAAAATGCACCAAAAATTACATCATATCCGGTATATTATACAGTGAACTCGGAAGTTAACAACCTTCACTTCCGGTATAAGTTTACATTAAACCATTAAGTCAAAAAATGCTGAATTATATACATAATAAATATTCTCATTCCCTTTAGTGGGTTAACATCATATTTATAAATGTATTAGTGTTGAATATCACATAAAAACGTGCCCAAACTTATAGTGATGTGTGGCCTCAATCACACATATCCGGAAGACCGGAAGTTACATCACATCCGGTTCCGGTCTAACCGAAAATGCGTCCTATGTGACGTCACTTTCGTAATGTTTACGTTGGAACAGTGCATATGTTAATTATGTGTGGAATCACACAAACATCCATACTATTCCCGGATGATGTATATCTAGAACAACAGGTGACAAAACATTGCAAAACGAAACTAAGAGAAAAACATGATGTGGTAAGTATATCTCAAAATTGACAAAAGCAACAGAAAAAATACAATTAAAATAGAGGATGGACAACAGAATATGATGTAAAAAACTTGTACATTTTGATATATATAGGGCAAAGAATCTAATGGACATATTTTTTATAGCAATACTATGTTGGTAATACCAGGTTACTTGTGTATAATTCTACACTTATTGCATAGTTACATAGTGACCACATGAGTCCTGCTAATACCTCAACAAGGGATGTACTGGAGACAATTATAAAAAATGTAAGCCAATATCACTAGAGGAGGGAACCACCATCAAAGGTCTAGGGGGTAATCAAGGAGAAAAATGTGAACTACAAATTGTCCACACAAACACAAGATGTCACCAACAACTGTGGTGAAAGGTAGAGTCCCGTCAACAGGCGGAAGACCACCCCCACCAAGTCCCCATCCACAACCCGCTGGTATCACATACAACCAAGACACTAAGCAACACTAAGATAATGATCCAAAATCGTGTAAAGAATTAGGTCCCTTGTTGTGTATGGTATCCAATTGGAACATCCATTCTGCTTCTCTCCTAAGAAGCTGCTTGTTCCTGTCCCCACCTCAAGGTAATTTAGGGATGTGGTCGATGAGAATGTTTTGCCACAAGCCAGTGACGGGCCACCGGCTGGTCGGATTCCCCTTTCTTTACGGCCAATCTAATAGCGGCTCAATGGTTGGCCATTCTTTCACGTATAGTTCCTTGCGTCTTCTCTACATAATGTAGGCCACATGGACATATTATGATGTACATAACGTGTCGTGGTACACGTAATAGGATGGTTGATGGTGTACTTTTGATTGCCATGCGGATGGTTGAATTTTTTTGATAGCTATCATGGCGTTACATGTTGTACAAAACATCCCTTGCGTATGGTTTTTAAATCCTCATTAGTGTAGCATTTAGTGGGATCTGAGATAACCAACAGATCTCTAAGATTGGTATTGCGTCTATATCCAACAATAGGGCGTGTGTCCTTTGCAAATTTCAGTTTTGGGACCGAGAGTAGAATATGCCAGTGTTCTCTAATGGATTTCCAACTTGAGAGGTATTGGGGGCATAGGTTGTTGTAAAAATAATGCTGTTATCAGAGTTTGGCTGCTTCATTTTCTTGAGTAGTAATTTCTCCTGTGTGGCATTCTTAGTTTGTTTTTTAACTGCTTCCAGGACAGTGGGTGAGTATCCTCTTTGTGCAAATTTATCTTGCATCTCCCGTACTTGTGACTCCCCCTTCTCTCTGCTAGAGTTGTTTCTAATGGCTCTAATATATTATAATCCCTTTGACTAGGGAAGGGGCGTGGCAACTGGTTGACATCAATAGGGAGTTAAGATCAGTGGGTTTGGAGTACAAAGTTGTCTCCAATCCCCTCTGCCCTTTAGTGATTAGTAGGTCCAGAAATTCAATCTGATGTTTACTAAACAACATTTTAAACCTGACAGTTGTGTCAGTAATATTGAATTCCTGGAGCCACTCCTGCAAACTCTCAGGGCTCCCCCTCCAGATCAACAAAATGTTGTCGATGTACCTCTTGTAAAATATTACCTGAGGTACATCTTTAGACCATAAATAGCAATTTTCAAAACCTGCCATAAATAAATTGGCATACGATGGGGCCATATTAGATACCATCTCAATGCCCGCTATTTGGAGAAAAAAGGATTTCTCAAACTTAAAATCAAAACTCAGCCAATTGTACCACAAATTCGATGGGTGGACCCACATACTTGTCAGAGGCGACTAAAAGGTCCCACATAGTGTCCAGACCAGCCTTATGGGGAATAATAGTATAAAGACTATTAACATCTATTACTACCAGTAAATCATCCTCCTCTACTTTGACCTCTTTCAAAAGTCTCAGTAATTCACTAGAATACAGTAAGAATGCTTTATTGTCTTTTACAACCAGTTGGAGCAAGAAGTCCACATACTGTGCTATCGTTTGTAGTAGTGAATTACGAGAGGAAACAATTGGACGTCCTGGTGGCTTATCAAGGGTTTTACGTATTTTGGGTAGTGAATATAAAATTGGAATCAGAGGAGAGCTAGTAATCGTTTGCTTACCCAACGATTCCGTCAAATACCCTTGTGAAACTGCAAAGTTGACCAAACACTCCAATTGTTTCTTGAATTTGTCAGTCCGATCAAAGGTTAGTCTCTCATATGTATAGGGGTCATTTAGTTGCAACATGATGTCATCACGATACTCAACAGGACAATGGCTCCGTCCTTATCCGCAGAGTGGATTACTATGTTTTTGTCCTCTTGCAAATTCCTGATGGCATCACGTTGGTTTCTAGTCAGATTATCTCTCTATTGTTGGATATAGACTCAATATCAATCTTAGAGATCTGTTGGTTATCTCAGATCCCACTAAATGCTACACTAATGAGGATTTAAAAACCATACGCAAGGGATGTTTTCGGTGCCTGTACAACATGTAACGCCATGATAGCTACCAAGAAATTCAACCATTCGCATGGCAATCAAAAGTACACCATCAACCATCCTATTACGTGTACCACCACACATCATACATGATAATATGTCCATGTGGCCTACATTATGTAGGGAAGACGCAAGGAACTATACTTGAAAGAATGGCCAACCATCGAGCCGCTATTAGATTGGCAATAAAGAAAGGGGAATCCGACCAGCCGGTGGCCCATCACTGGCTTGTGGCAAAACATCCAGTATCTGCCATCAAAATCATTCTCATTGGCCAAATCCCTAAATTACCTTGAGGTGGGGACAGGAACAAGCTGCTTCTTAGGAGAGAAGCAGAATGGATGTTCCGATTGGACACCACACCATACACCCCAAGGGACTTAATTCTTTACCTTATTTTGGAGCATTATCTTAGTGTTGCTTAGTTTCTTGGTTGTATGGGATACCAGCGGGTTGTGGATGGGGACTTGGTGGGGGTGGTCTTCCGCCTGTTGACAGGAGTCTATCTTTCACCACAGTCGTTGGTGACATCTTGGATTTGCGTGGACTATTTGTAGTTCATGTTATCTCCTTGATTACCCCCTAGACCTTTGATGGTGGTTCCCTCCTCTTGTGACACTGGCTTACATTTTTGATAATTGTCTCCAGTACATCCCTTGTTGAGGTATTAGCAGGGCTCATGTGGTCACTATGTAACTATGCAATAAGTGTAGAATTATACACAAGTAACCTGGTATTACCAACATAGTATTGCTATAAGAAATATGTCCATTAGATTCTTTACCCTATATATACTGAAATGTACGAGTTTTTTACATCGTATTCTGTTGTCCATCCTTTATTTTAATTGTATTTTTTCTGTTGTTTTTGTCAATTTTGAGATATACTTACCACATCATGTTTTTCTCTTAGTTTCGTTTTGCAATGTTTTGTCACCTGTTGTTCTAGATATACATCATCCGGGAATAGTATGGATGTTTGTGTGATTCCTCACATAATTGACATATGCACTGTTGCAACGTAAACATTACGGAAGTGACGTCACATAGGGCGTATTTTCGGTTTGACCAGAAGCGGATGTGATGTAACTACCGGTCTTCCGGATATGTGTGATTGAGGTCACGCATCACTATAAGTTTGGGCACGTTATTATGTGATATTCAACACTGACACATTTATAAATATGATGTTAACCCGCTAAAGGGAATGAGAATATTTATTATATATTTAATTCAGCATTTTTTGACTTAATGGTTTGATATATACTCATACCGGAAGTGAAGGTTGTTAACTTCCGAGTTCACTGTATAATATACCGGATATGATGTAATTTTGGCGCATATTTGGACAGGAAGAAGGAGGTAACTGTTTGTTTCTTTCACTGTACTTAAGCACGGTTTTGTGTGCACACTAATGTTCTGAAGAAGAGGAGCACAAGTCCCCGAAACGTCAAGAAATTTGACTTTGCACTTGAAAAAATCCTGGTTTGTCTCGGTTACTGTTGGAGTTATATATATATATATATATATATATATATATATATATATATATATACACATAGTAGTCCTTCATAGTCAAATAGCTTGTCATATACCATATCCCCTTTAACCATTAAAATATGTTTTTATTAATATTTTTATGATTTTTTTTATCAGGTGTACAGTATATATGTGTCTAATATAAACCAAATGCAAGATATCTTGCAATTCGTTTAAATAATGACGGAGGGTCTGCACCATACTTGATAATAAAGTAATTTACTATTTAGGTATTTGTAAGATGTCTCTCTTCCTAATGTGGAAAAATATGTGTAAAATAGTTTATTTTATATTGAATGCAAATTTTGTTTGTGCTCGAGCACAACCATTCAATTTTAACCTTTAATATGCACACTAATTAACGTGGTAGCCAAAAATAAGCAGCTTAATTAACTAATTTAATCACATAAAATAAGCACACACACACACATATATATATATATATATATATATATATATATATATATATATATATACACACAGTATATGTATAAAACTATGAACCGATAAGTCTGCCTTTTTGTGTTTTTTAAGAGAGATCCCTCTATTTTATGGAATGCAATGAATGTTAATAAATGATGATTTGAAAAACATCTATCTTTGTATGATGTTTTTTACTAGATTGTATTAATAATCTTTAAATGAGTTGCATTTTTGTGCAGATAATTTGACACTACAAAGGCTCTTAACCAGATGGATAAAGCTATTTTCCTTTTTTGCATATAGTATATCAGGTATAATATATCAGTCTTTGAATCTGTCTGTTTTGTGGAATGCCTGGTAGTAATTTATATGATTGTGCCAGGTAACTTTCTGAGCAATCAACTACGGAATTAATGAAATATCAATTAATCAATTGGTTTTATAGAGTACTGACTTCCCAGTGGTTTACATGGCTGTAATTTATGCTGCCTCTCAAGGAAATCTTAATCATTAATCTCATTCTGCGCTGACAAAAAAGGAGAACATATTTACCTAAAGGTCAGTGGCCATATTTTATGTTCATCCTGTAGTAATACAATGAGGAAAGCAATATAGCATAACATTATAGCTGACCTATGCTTAATTTCTCCACATATTGATTGTAAAATTCCTATGGAAAGCAAACACATATTCTCAGGGAAACAGTTTTAAATTTACCTTGTAAACAAAGTAAGCGAGTCATTCCAAAATTCGAAAACAATTCCTCATATGAACCTCATTGTTATGTAGACTAAGTACTCCATAACCAAACTTGCTTATGAAAGTCATTTTTAAATAATAGGAGCTTTTTGATGACAATAAAAATGTAAAATTAAAACCACACTTCCTGACCTAAAAAATGTCTGTTTAAGTTTTGTCGATGCTCCCAACACACCCATGAATTGCTTTCATCTGAGCTACGGATTTTCTGTGTACTTGGGACCATGCATTTTGAGAGCAGTGGAAAGGGCTAGAATAAGAAAAACAACAATATTGAGCTATATTTATCAATCTGCAGATGCAACATAGGAGCACTTTTGGGAAAATTGCTGCTTCTTAACCTATAAACTGAGGGTTTAAAATTACACTAGACTAATCTGGCCATGGTGATTGACCGCTTCTGCTTTTGCACAACTATTTGGCAAGAGATGGTACTATGCAACAATTACAGGCATACAGGTTCCCTAGTTGGGAACCTTGTATACATGCACATTGATAAATGGAGCCCATTGTTTGGGACAGTGAGTGTTGTTTTAAATTTACATCCTTACACCCTTTTAAAAGCCACTGTTCATGAATAGGAAATGTTATAAAAGGGACAGGGCTTATATCTACTAAAGCTTTTATCTTGAAAAAGGTTCACTACGTTAATTTCACTCCAACAGCAATATCACAGTTGCCATGAACATTAGACAACTGCAGTTGTGTGTAAATATCAGCTTGTGGTGCAAATTACCGGTAAACCCCTGGATGAACTGTTGTCCTCTACGGCATCTAAGGGTTTAGCCATATCCCCAAGCAAAACCTTATCCCTAAGCCTAACAAGTATAATGTCACCACACTTCTGCCATATGGATGGAAGGGTAGTGACATTCTCAACAAGGAACCATGGTCTGTGAGATCTTTGTACAAGCAAGATATCAACTGGTGGCAATTTGGATGTGAGATTGTGGTTGTTGACCTTGCAACCAGATACCCCCGATAAAGAAGCTTTTTAGAATAAAAATAAAAATTTGAGATATTTTCTCACTGAATGAAAAACTCCAGTTTAATGCCCTTCACCAATATACATGTATTCACATGATATTATAATATTATTTGCTTTGTAATAATGTAAAAAAATGCAATATAGCACTGCTTTAGAAACATTTTTGCAAAGTACTTATATAAGACTGACCTGCAAAAATGATTACCTGCTCATCTAAGTGCTCTGTTTAAGGCATCCTTGTTATTTAGAATGAGCCCTGTCAATCAAGCGTTATCTAGACCAGCTTTTAAAGCTCAGATTTGTTATAGTGGGCACAGAAACATCACTAGTGGTCTTCAAGCCCTGCCCCTCACCAGCTGGTCAATATATCAAATATTTGAAGCACTGATTTCCAAATATATATATTGTAAAATGTCCCTTCTGAATGTTTAAAATAATATTAAAGACAATAATTACAAAGTATTTACAAACTGGAATTTTTATATGATTTGTTTTCACAGCACGACCAAAAATATATATAATAATGTAAAATGTGCTGGGAACTACGAGGATTATTCTTAACCATAAGAGCACATTGCCGCCATTTATAGTAATACTTGTCATGATATTGATGTATTTTACAAGTCTGTTATTTTTGTTCCTTTATTATGAAAACAAATTCAAGGTTAGAAATTGTGGTGAAAGAATCAACAGGGAATTTTGTCATGAAAGATCAGTGTCCTGACCTCTCCTGTAGGCAGGTTGTCTGAGTTTCACTGCTACTACAGACGTTTCTGTCCCTTGGTGTCATTTGCACGGATAAATATAGAGAACATGTGTCTGAGTCGTTCATTTTCAGCCACAGCCTGCAGTAGTAATTTGAGTCACAAGAATGGCAGCACCACACTGGCTCTCAGACACTCACAACTTTCCGCTGCTTCACTCAATCACTTCTTAGATGTTCTGCAGGAAATAGATCAGTGAATGAAAGTGGTATGTCAAATTTGTCACCTCACATTTAGGTACAATGTATTTAACAGAAGATAACACATTTGCTTACTTGCTGTGCCTAATGCAGGTATAAATTCAGAAACACTATTTGCAGCTTAGGCTTTTTGCATTGTCCACCCCAGCATTATTTTAGGAGACATTAAACTCAATATTTAGGGCTCCATTAATCTGTCTGAGGCAAGTGAGCACCAGCCACTGCTCGTATTTAACATTGCACAAACAAATTTGTGTAGCCCCGCCCATACTTGTACAATTGCTTTTCAATCATCCCAGACGAATTAGAGGTGGCAGAGAGGTTAGCAGACCATAGTCTTATGACTGCTGTGTCTTAACTTGAGCAAGCCTGCACAGTTTGATCCCTGTAAAATACTTAATTTAGGAAAATCAAATAACATTGCAGTATACATTCATTATTTATTTCACCTACTTTTTCTGGTAAAATTGATCTGAAACTTGTTTTTGTTCCATTTTATCAAGAGAGGCTGGAATATCTTCATCATACTTAAAGGGATATTAAACACTTTGAGATGGTAATATAAAATGATTAATCGTATATGTATAAAAAAAACCTCTGCAATATACTTTCATTATTTATTTTGCCCCTTTTCCTGTAATTTCATTCTAAATTTGTGCGCTTTTCAGTTTCTGTTAGAAATGAAAGTGCAGAACACTGCTATATTCCACACAGCCATTGGCTGCACACTCTAGTGACCTCTTTATAACTGTCCACAGCAGAGAATGTAATCTAAGTTACAACATGGCAGCTCCCATAGTTTTATAGACACTAAGGGCTAGATTACAAGCGTGGCGCAAACGGGTTTGCACTAGCGCAATTGCGATTTGGCAAGCCATTTTCATTTTGCTGATATTACAAGTTCAGCGAAATTGCCTCTTACGCTACATTCCTTTCTGCAATCTAAGAGCTGTGGTAAACTGTTTTCCGGGGAAAAAAGTTGCACAAAACACAAGAAAAATACATTAGAAAGTACACTTACACCCATAAATAAACTATTAACCCCTAAACCACCACCACCAACCCACATTGCAAAGTACCTAAATTAACTGTTAATCCCTAATCCACAATCCCCCCACATTGCAGTACTTAAATAAACTATTAACCCCTAAAACGCCACCCCCCCCACATCGCAGTACCTAAATAAACTATTGACCCCTAAACCTCCATCCCCCCACATCACAAAGTACCTAAATTAAGTATTAACCCCTAATCCGCCATCCCCCCACATCGCAAACACTAAATAATACTATTAAACCCTAAATTGCCAAATTAAAATACCCCTAAATTAACTAAGAAAAAATGCTAACTACCTTAAAAAAAACTTACCTGCAAAGTTAAATAAAAACCTTATCTTACCTTTAAAAAAAAAGAAAACTAACATTACAGAAAAAAAATACCATTACTATTACAAAAAACCCAACATTAAAGAAAATTAAAAATAAATTTTAATCCTATTCTAATAACCCCCCAAAAAAACTATTCGAAAAATAAGATACCAATAGCGCTTAAAAGCCCTAAAGCGATCAGCTCTAGGGGCTGCATCTTCATCCATCTTCATCGCGGCACTCCACCTTCATCCATCTTCACTCCGGCGGAGGTCCATCTTCTAACTTCATCCAGGTGGATTTGGATTTGAAGATTCAAATCAGCCAATAGGAATGCAAGGGTACCCCTATATAAAAAGGGTATCTCACGGGGCGGAGCCTTGCCACGGAGCTGAATGGCAGCATAAAGTTACAGCTCCTAGGCCTGGCGTTCTTGGAGGGCTGCATAAAATATTTAATGGTGGCTTAAAAACTTTATCCTAGGTGTGGTGATGGACCGAGTAGCAAGGAGATACTGAGGGATACTACCGGAGCCCATATCTATAGAGGAGCGGTGAGTGTAAAGACTCTCCTTTATCAGGGCCTTTCTGCTGACATCGGCACCCCACGTGGTCGCAAAACACAAGCCGCTCAGTTACTTCAGTGTGCGACACAAGCAAGGACCATTGCGGGTGCATCCAGATCACTGATCTAAAATAAAGGCAAGAGACAGCTTACGATACAGCTGCTCGTAACGCTTCCTAGGCATCTGGCACATCGGGACATCAGAGGCCTGCATAAATTAGGTGAGCAGCAGGTGCGGATCACGCTCTATATCTCTCAAACCACAGGGCACCACCGGATGGTGGGGGTCGCAATACTTGACTAGTACTCTACTATAAGTAACTACCTGGACATTTTGAAGGCTTAACAGCAGCAATAGTGGAAATTGCTCATAGGGGAAGCAAGATAGCTTTTTCCCTTTTATTAAACAATCCACATACGCACATATAAACATACCCACAATTGAAACAAATTCCCTTTGGTCCCTGAAAACTGCCATTTATTCAGAAAGGAGGGGTACTTTTTATATTGATATGCCTCAAAAGAAAGGTCAAAAAATGGAAAAGGGTACTTCCAACAAAACAATGTGGCATTACCTGAAACCTATTGACCACACTATACCCTCTCATTCTGATGCCCCAGAGGATAGACAGACAACAATAGCAACTCAAGAGCCCGCAATTGATCTGCTACCAACAGGCTATGTCACTAAAGCCGACTTGAGCTTATTATCCTCTAAGGAAGACATTAAGGTTGTTATGCATGAGGTTAGAGCCCTATATAAAGACCTCCATAAGGACATATCCCCTCTTAAAGGCAGAATCACATCAGTAGAGGAGCAAAATTCCACAGTTTCATCTGGACTTAAACAGCTCACTAGCAAGGTCATATCACAGGAGAACGCTATTGAGGCACTACATGAGAAAATAGAGGACTTAGAAAATTGCAGCCGCCGTAACGACTTGTGGATTAGGGGGGCGCTGGAGTCCATTGCCCCTTCTGCGATCACAGGATACTTACAAGACCTATTCCGGACCATTAAAGGGACACCTGGGGCTCCTGATGTTCCTGTTGAAAGAGCTCATAGGGCTCTTAGGGCCAAACCTCCACCCAAGGCCCCCCCAGGGACATCATTGTAAAATTACTCCACTTCCCTGATAAAGAAAATATCCTGAGAAACTCAAGAGCAAAACAGCCAATTCGCCATGCAGGAATAAATTTACAAATATTCAGCTACAACAGCCCCACTACCCTGCAAAAACGCAGGTCACTCTCATTCCTCACGTCTGTTTTACAGGCGAATAAAATATCCTACAGATGGGGATTTCCTGTATCTATAATTGCAACTAAGGATAATAAGACTGTGATATATAAAACTGAAGATGATCTCGCCCGGTTCTGCACTCAACTTTCTATAGATGTACCAGCTCACCCACAGATGGCCGAAGAGGCAACACACAGCGCACAAGATATGGCGCGAGAAGAAACTGGCCTACTCACACAAGCTACAAGCCTACCTACAGAAACAGGGGACTGAAGCAGACTAGAAAACCTGGATCCCCTTGATAACATTAAAGACTGCCTCCTGGAGACCCGCAGCTTTACACGGAAGTGCAAGTATTTTTGAAACATGTATTTTGACCTGTTTATGTTATTTTACTAGGCATAACCTAGAGATATTAAACATAGGAACAATATTACACTTTCATGCAACTTGTCCATTAATAACAGACTATATAAAAGAGGGCCAAATAAACATGGACGGTATATGTAACATAGCCCGGTCTCCTCTATTATTCAAAAGAAAAGACAAACATGAGACTAGTTATACTTAAAAAAAAAAAAAAGGGTTATAAATATGTTAAAAATATTGCTTTATCAGTTACTTTTAATGCTGTTTAAACTGTTTTATTGTACTTCCTACGCTAAGCTGTGAGTAATATGGGGAGTAAAGTATTTACACCTAACCCCCTTTCTTCTAATTGTGATAACTCCTCATGAAACCAGGAAGCATGTATGTCTAAAACCATTATTCACTCACACACAACCACCAGAACTCACCAACGCCACATCATTCACACCCACAGAAAACATAGCACACACATGGCATACATATCTGATGATAGATCTCATACCCTAGTTAAGTCAAGTTTCACACTGCAATTAATTATGAGACAATTGCGCATAGCCACACATTTCACAAAAAGTATTGCTATAAATGGCGGCCTCCCACCTTCGCCAGGACACATCCCCATTAGTGTACCACTTTCTTACTTTACACTCCTGCAAGGAGATTTTCTATTTCTCTTTTGCATTTCTACTTTCCTAGAACCTATACTCTAGTCGGCTGACCAGACAGCCAACCTAAGAACTACATCAATAGTTACTAGTCGCTTGGACTAGAGCCTAACTGTACCTTTTCTTCTCTTCTACCTACTATTTGCTTTCTCTTACACTCTTTTTACTTCTCTTTATCTCCCTCTACCCCCTCTCTCCCTCCCCCTTCCTTTTTTTTTCTTTCTTATTTTTCTCCTCCAGTTTTACAATGAACACTCCACATTGACGACAATTAACGCACATGGTTTGAATAGTCCCGGGAAACGCTCTGTAGTGATACGAGAATTATCCAAGCTCCATAGCTCCATTGTCTTCTTACAGGAGACACATTTTCAATGAGGTAGGGAGCCAAAATGGCTAACCCAGAAGTACCCTGTTGTTTTTTTAGCGTTGGGTTCCTAAAAGAAGAACGGAGTGGGCATCTTAATGCACAACTCCATAGCCTTTCAATTGTCGTCAATGCACAAAGACCCAGACAGCAGGTATTTTCTATTGGTAGGCCTCCTTTTTGGAAGACCAATCACACTCCTTAATGTATACGCCCCTAACTCGCAGCAGCATCGCTTTTTAAAAAAAAATCTCTGGGTTACTCCTAGATCATGCAAAAGGCACAGTGCTGCTTGGCGATGATTTTAACGTCCCATTGTAACCAGCACTTGACTCATCCAACTCAGGATCTAGTGTCACCAAAACGATATTGAAATCGATCAAAACATCGCTATCAGACCTAAACCTCCATGATATATGGAGAACACTACATCCAACGGGGAGGGATTACACTTATCTTTCCAATGTTTTTCATAAATATTCTCGTATCGACTACTGGCTCACAGACTCAATTAGTCTCTCAGTAATACATTCTTGCCATATAGGCTCAATCACATGGACAGACCATGCCCCGGTAATATGTGATATAGTTTGACCGGAAGCCCCCTTGACCGATTACATATGGAGACTGGACAACCACTTACTGTAGTAACTTCCCTGGACAATGCTTTGACAGAGTATTTCTCCTTCAACTCTCATACTGACACCTCCCATACTACAAACTGGGAAGCGCACAAATGTGTCATTAGAGGCGAATTATTAATGTTGAAAGCTAAAAAAATGAAAGAAAGGCAGATTCGATATGAACAAATCCATTCTACAATACTTAAACTAGAGAATACACACAAAACAAATCCACAAGACATTGAAATCTCACACAGCTTGCAACAGGCCAAAAATGAGCTTAGGGATCTACTAACAGCTGAATCGCAGCAACAAGCCTTATACTTGAGACAGATGTACTTTGACCAGGGGTATTAACCAGGCAAACTTTTGGCCAGGTCAATAAAACACAAAAGACTCAAAACCGATATCCATACCCTTACGGATGTGAGGGATGCAACGGTACGAGATTTTTTATAATATCTATACAATTTAGATCCTCCAGCATCAGCGCTTGGCACACAGGGCAACCCACACACAAAGGACCTGCTTACTAAAGCATACATATCAAACTTACCACTAGCTAGACTCACACCAGAAGATTCAAATTCTCTAGATACACCCATCACCTCGGAAGAAATTGATAAAGCGATTAAAGACCTCCCAACAGGAAATAGTCCGGGCCCAGATGGCCTTACGCCTAAATACTACAAAACATTCAAAGATACCCTTGTTCCCCACTTACAAGCTTTATTCAACGAACTATCAGAAACCATATATAACAGTCTTGCCGAAGCCGGGTAAGAAGCCAGACAAGCCAGGGAATTTTAGGCCTATATCCCTTTTAAACACAGATGTTAAAATCCTGGCAAAGGTGTTAGCAACTAGACTCAATAAATTTCTCCCCGACATAATATCCACCGACCAGGCGGGTTTTGTCCCAGGGCGTGAAGCCAGGGATAACATCCTGAGAGTCCTCCAGTTAATCAATTATGCTAAACAGAACTCTATCACGCTAACACTGTTTTCGTCGGACGCCGAAAAGGCGTTCGACAGAGTGGATTGGCAGTTTCTCAGAGAGGTATTGTTAAAAATGAATTTTGGTACCCCCTTCCTCAATATGGTGTTTTCCCTATATTCCAACCCCAACGCCAAAATTAGGACTAATGGCACACTGTAGGATCCATTTGTTATTACGAATGGCACATGACACGGGTGCCCCTCTCCCCATTACTATTTGAGCTGTCTATTGAGGCCCTTGCCGTCTCTATGCGGCTCAATCAAAATATAACAGGCATTGCAGTGGGGGATAGGGAGCATAAAATGATCATGTATGCAGATGATATACTATTCACTATTTCTAACACCGAAACCACCCTTCCAAACATTTTTTTTTTTTTTTTTTTTTTTTTTATTAAACACATAATCATTTCTGTTTCATCACAGAATAATCCAACAAAACAAAAAAAATAAACTTAACCTCACTTTTTCAATTTTAGAACAACATAAGACATAAAAATATTAACATTTGAAAGTAAACAAATATACAGTCTAAATTATTAAGAGCTAAGCAAAAATTATTGTCCACCATCAAACTAAATGTTCTATACGTCAGCAAATAATATTATACCTAATAATTTTTGGAGCCACAGCTCCAACAACCTCAAAAACCACAAGACTGTATATAGAATTTTATCCATCTTGACAAAAAAAAAAAAAAAAAAACACAACAAACAAAACACTCCTCTCTCCCTCAACCCCCCCCCTCCCCGTGGCATCCTCACCCGTTACAACCCACCGAGTCACTCTAACCAGCTA
The DNA here is from genome assembly GCF_027579735.1 of Bombina bombina. NCBI lineage: Eukaryota > Metazoa > Chordata > Amphibia > Anura > Bombinatoridae > Bombina > Bombina bombina. Next base: position 246,599,025 of record NC_069502.1, read on the forward strand.
TGCGGGAAGACATTTAATAATGTCAATTCCGCAAAGCTAACTGATGAAAGGAAAGGGGAGAGAATCAATTTTTGCATCGAGGTAGGATAAGATAGTATAACTGGTGACCATTTCCATAAAAATTTCTGGATTCTTTTCTCTGAAGCATCATATAAATGATATGATTCGAATACTATTTGGTCTTGCAATATTTTAAAAATCATAGATAACCCACCACTATTCCTAGCTTTCCAATTTTTCAGTATGCAATATCTAACTGCCAATATAATTGTATTTAGACTATTTATAGTATTACAATTGATAGCTTCATTCAGAGGACAAAGAAAAATAATATCTATCGCAGATAGAGCTATTGTTACTTTATAAGATTTATTGAACCAAAAAATAATTTTCAACCAGAGTTGTCTAACCTTGGGGCATAACCAAAACATATGAAGTAAATCTGCCCTACCATGTGCACACCGCGGACACCGCATGACACCAGAAGGATAAAACTTGGATAATTTCCACGGTGAAAGATAGAAATTATTAATCATTTGCATATGAGATTCTTTCCATGATATTGGAACTTTGCATTTGGACATAGACTTAAAACTCTGATCAATTGTCTCATATTCCACTGATAAAGTTGCCGAACCCCAAGTTTTACATAGATTATCCTTAAAGACCTGGCTCTGTTTGTTGAGCATGATATCATACAATAGAGAAATTGACGCATCACCTGCAATAAATTTTTGAATACATAATTTAATATCCTGCCAGACCGTTTTAAATGGGACACGCCACTTTTGAGCCATAATGAAATGTCGGATTTGAAAATAAGCAAATAAACCCGACCTAGGAATCCCATATTTACTACAAATATCTTCTACTGATAATATTTGAAAGTTTTCATCCAGTATTTGTCTAACAAATTGCAAACCTTTTTCAGCCCAATCTTTAAATATTTTTTGGTATAACCCTGGAAGAAAGCTTGGATTACCAACGATGGGTAGAAAGTCCGAGCAGGAGAAATCCAGATCCAACACTGCACAGAATTTATGCCACGCATGTACAACATTTTTAATAGAGAAAAGGCAACTAATATTCTGCGGTAACTTCTGTATTGAAGAATGTAAAATTGCTTTTAATGAGAACGGGGCAATTAAAAAAGTTTCAATCTCCTCGGATGATACTAGATTGGATCCTGCAAGCCAATCTATCGCTATTTTGACAAGCACAACTAAATTATAAAACTTAAGATTGGGCAATGCTAACCCTGCTACGTCCACCTTTTGCATTAATTTACCTAATGCAATTCGGGGCTTTTTGTTATTCCAGATAAATTTAGAAAATGACGCATTAATTGCTTTTAAATCCTTATTCAGAATAAATAAAGGGAGATTCTGCAATGGGTAAAGCAGACGGGGAAAAACAATAGTTTTAATTAAATTAACACGAGCTGTCAGAGACAAAGGAAATGCTACCCATAAATGTAAATCAGAATTAATTTTCCGAAACAATGGCTCAAAGTTGGCTTTATACCACCGACTGGGGTCTTTATGTAAGACTAACCCTAAATATTTAATCGCATCAACTTGCTTAAATGGGATATGTGGTACTACTGTCTGAGTATTATTTAAATACATTAATTCACTCTTTTCCAGATTTATCTTGTACCCTGAGAAGGAACTAAAAATTTCCAAAATTTGAAGAACCATTGGTATAGAATACTGTATATTGGCCAAAAATACTAAGACATCATCTGCATATAATAGCATTTTAAGAGACTGTGTACCGACTGGGACTCCAGATAAAACTTCTCTGAAACAAATTGCAAGGGGTTCCAAAGCTATGTTAAACAATAGCGGGGACAGGGGGCACCCCTGTCTAGTCCCTCTTTGCAAAGTTATTTCAGGGGATATCGTCCCATTAACCAAGATAAAAGATATAGGCTTATGATATAATCTACTAATAAAATGTACAAATTCCCCCTTAAATCCAAATTGGTCTAATGCTCGAAATAAATATTCCCAGACAATTGAGTCAAACGCTTTAACAGCATCTAGCGAGAGAATAGCAACATCCTGCCATAAAGGTTCCTGCTTATCTTTATCTATATTCCAAGCATAATCTAAAATATTAACCAGTTTACGAATATTTTTAGCTGGATTCCTGCCTACCATAAACCCAGTTTGATCTGGATGAATAATTTTATATAAACAGGAAGATATTCTGGATGCAATAATAGACATTAATATTTTATAATCTATATTTAAGACTGAAATTGGCCTATATGAGGCAGGATCTTCCGCATTCTTGTCCTTTTTAAGGATAAGCGAGATGTTTGCAGTGCAGAAATAGCTTGAAATAGGATTCTGTGAACAGAAATAAAAATTAAAAAGTTTTTCTAATATCTAAAGTATATCACCGTTTAAGCATCTATAAAACTCTGTGGGAAATCCATCCGGCCCTGCTGCTTTATTCAACTTTAGATTATCTATTGCTTTTTTAATTTCCTCCATGGAAATTGGGGCATTGATCAAAATTAAATCATCATCAGATATTTTAGGTACTTTTATCATATTCCAAAACATATCTTGCTTCCTGTTATCTATTTCAATTCTCTTGTAGAGTTGTTGATAATAGGTATAAAAAGTTTCAACAATTCCCGTAGTTTCAGTAAGTCTACCTTTATCTGTCTGAATAGCTAAAATAAGATTTTTTTTTTTTCCTGACTTTTGTCAATTTGGCCAGGTATTTTGCAGAGCAACCATGCACCCCTCTAAAATAAAGATTAATCTTTGTTTCCTCCTCTACCAGTTTTTGTTTAAAGAACAAATCTCTTTCTTTTCTATGCTCTCTGTATTTTCCCCAATTGGCTACTGTTGGGTTCGAAAGATATCTTCTATATGAATTCTTAACTTGATTTGAAATTTGATTTTCTCGTGCTCTATTCTTTTTCTTTCCTATACTCACATAGGACTGAATCTCCCCCCGTAAAACCGCTTTAAATGCTTCCCACATAATTTCTGGTTTACAGCGGTAATTTAAATTTTCATTACAGTACCGCTGCCACAAAGTTTTTATAAAATTGACAAATTTCAAATTAGTGTATAAATGACGAGGAAAAATAAATCTTGGTACTCTACCCTTTTCTTTATTACCAGAAGGAAATGTCAAAGAAACAATAGCATGGTCTGAGACACAAAAGTCCCCCATTTTACTTTCTAGATCCTGCAGTGCTAATGTTTCCGAGATTAAAAAGAAATCAATTCTAGAGAAGGTGCAATATGTTTTGGATTCACAAGAAAACGCGACTAGATCGGTGTTTTTGTACCGCCACACATCCACTAATTTCAACTTTGAGCAAAAGTGTCTTAAATATTTAGCATTCTTATTATAACGAGTATTGTTTTTTTTCGAAAATCTATCTAGCTCTGGGCACAGAGTTGCATTAAAATCCCCTCCTAGTATCAAATTCTCAGATACCAACGGGAATAGTTTTAATTTTATTTCTTCCCAGAAAGCGATCGAGAACTCATTTGGAGCATATATATTACAGATAATCAATTTTATATTTTTCAATTGTATCTGGAGAAGAATAAACCTAGCTGCTGGGTCTACTTCCACCTTGATTAATTTATAATCTAATTCTTTATGAAAAAGAATAGCGACCCCGCACTTTCTATATACCCCTGATGTGGAAACAACCTGACCCACCCACTTTATTTTTAATTTTGCTGCTTCTTGTTCATTGAGATGTGTCTCCTGTAGGAGAACCACGTCAGGTTTATAGCTAGCTAGTGTCTTAATGACCAGTTTCCGCTTGATGGGGGAGGTAATCCCTCCCACATTCCACGAAAGGATTTTAAATCCTTCACTCATCTAGTAAGTGCACAAATATTACGACCCCGGGGGAGGGCAGGGAGGGACGCCCGCCGGGGATGGGAAGAGGGACGGGCACAAGAGAGAGAGGAGAAAAAAAAAAAAAAAAAACACATAAAAAATGCGAAACTAACAACTTCATTATTTCTGTTTAGCATAAAGTACCTAAATAGTAGACACCTCATCCATGTACGTCTTCTACTGATTACCCAGACTCTAAGTATTTTTTTACTTCCTCTACCTTATCAAAGACATACCTAGCACCTTTATCATCTATAATTATACGGGTCGGGTACACCATATGGGCTTTTATCCCCTTATTTATCAGTTGTGTACAATATGGGGCCATTAATTTCCTCTTTGAAGAGGTTTCAAAGGAAAAGTCCTGAAATAATAAAATCCTACTTTTTCCAAAGATAGGAGGATCATTTCTTTTAAATAGCTTCAATATTTCGATCTTATCTTGGAATTTTAATAGTTTGAAAACACAGATTCGATTTTTTTAAACCCCATCCCGGGAAGAATTCTTTGGGCCCACCCTATGAGCTCTTTCTATTGCTAATGGTAATGCCTGTGGTGACATCCCTAATACTTGTGGTAATGTGACTGCAGTAAATTTCATTAGGTCCTCAAACTCTGGAGTTTCTGGCAAACCTACTATCCTGATATTGTTACGCCTGGAACGGTCCTCAAGATCCTCCAGGCGTATCTGCATATTTTTAATTTTAGTTTCTTGTTTCTGGATTAGGTCTTGATGTATATGAGTTACATCTTCTACATCAGAGATTCTGGTCTCTGCCTCTGTTAATCTGGCCGCAAATTGTCTAACTTTAGAGGATAGCGTGACTAATTCAGATGAAATGGTCCCTAATTCTTTCTTTATCCCTTCAAATTGTGGGGAGAATATCTCTGTCAACTGTGGATCAAATGGCATTTTATTAACTTCTATTACACTATCTACACTGGTATCCATCATTTTACTTTTTTTATCCTTTGTTTTTACAGGCATTTTGGGTGAATTAGATTTCACCTGAGTGATACATTTTTCCATTTAAGGATAGTGCAAAAAAAAAAAAAAAAATCAAGTGTACATTATCAAGTGAAAAATCAATAGCAAAAAAATAAATAAATAAATGAGTAAATAAATCGTGAACAGCCAGTAAGTCTGTGTGTGACACCCCCCCCCCCCCTTTTTTTTTTTTTTTTTATATAATTCAAATTGTGTTACTTCTAATAGTGTTACTAGTGAATACGTGCCTGTACTAATTCAATTACTTCAACCAGTTATGTTAGATATAGCATTGCCGTTAAGCTCCTCTTTAAACTTATTGTATCAAGGCACAAGAAATCATACACTTTTGTTATGGAGACAACTTAATCCCTATGAAAAACTTATTAGTTGAATTCGCTTCAACTAATTTGTAGAATATTTGGGCTCTTAATCCCTAGACAATACTTTTCAGATTTATATATCTTAACATACATATAACCACATTTAGTATAATAGGGCAGCCAAAATACTAATCAATTGGCAGTAACTTAAGTAACCTCTATTGATATAGTAAATTTATGCATAACTTGTTTTTTGGAAAGAAGACAACATAAGTAATGCTACAGAGTTTAAAGAGACCAAGTACCTCCCCAAGCTGTATTTTGGCCCAACAATTACCCTACAGTATTTTGTTGCCTTATATGATATTCACACAAGTCCCAAATAGGGTCATTAACCCTTGCTTCTAATAACCAGAGTTCAAGGACTTAAATTTCCGTGGTAGCTTACTCTTTTTCCATGGCAGTATATGCCTGATATCCAAAAAGTTACCTTCAGAAAAAATATCAGAGTAAGCCCACACAATTTGTCGCCTTATAAATCAGTTATCCAGAACGGTAGTGCCAGCATTTAGATATAATGGCACAGCGGCCTTTCCTCTGTTCCCAGATTATAGCAATGTCACCATCAAGCCAGCCGAAATAAGTAAGAAGAAAGAAAAACTTACAAATGCTGGCAGCTTCTTTAGATTCTTATAAGCCAAATTTTAACAAGAAGACGTATACGGCTGCTCTCCTCTGCACTCACGATGGATCCTCTGTAACTTTGCGGTACTTTTGCCTGCGTGGAGAGCGTGGCGTCTGCGTCTTCACACACCTCTCTCCTCTATTGGCTCCTCAAGAGGGCTCGACCTCGAGACAGCTTCCTGATTGGTTGCCTTCTCTGCTGCCCTCCCAATAGCACCCGGCAAACATCCAAAGGGTCGAGGGGTGTCCGTGACACAATGCCCTAGGAGGTAGACCTACCCCACAACGGGCACACTTGCTTTGCCTTGATTATCTCACCAGGCCACTCTGGGCAGCCTGCACGACTCCGTCAGCGACACCATTGCCAGCTGGGTCTTTACCTTTCCATAAGGTGAGTACATATCAACCTTGACCATAGATACTTATGCGCTATGTCCTTTTCTCAGCGCTATGAAGTTGCGGCTCAGACTAAGAGCCAGTCAGAAAGTCACTTGGGGGTTTCCTGCCGGGGCCAAGATGAATTTGCCCCTCTCCCTAGGGTGCCTCTCACACCAGCAGCGGGAGAAAACTGGCCACGGGAAGATGATACCTGTGCAGCCACACTTAGGAACAGCACGCCAAACTCAGCTCCTCCTACCGGAACACACCCCTCCGCCGTCCCCAATTATAGTTCCTTCCAAACATTTTAGCGGAACTCCACAGATACGGTCAGGTTTCAAATTTCCACCTCAACGTCACAAAATCTGAACTCCTAAACATATCTGCCACCTCACAAACCATCACCCAAATGGAGGACACCCTTCATATACAAATTGCCAAAAAAAAAAAGAAGTATCTAGGGATTAATTTGGCAAGCAAGGAAAATGACATCTTCTTGTATAACTATCAAAAACTTAAGAATGAGATAGCGAATGATCTCCAACTTTTGAGCAACAAGCCCATATCCTGGCTAGGACGAATGGGCATAATAAAAATTAACATTCTACCGCGGATCCTGTATCTCTTTCAGGCTCTTCCTATCCCACTGCCCTCCGCCTATCTCGCCCAATTACAAAAAACTGTTGATAACTACATAAGGCAGGGAAAGAGGAGCAGGATAAGTAGACAAACACTATACCTGCCTAAGCATAGAGGGGGGCTGGGACTCCCTAATCTCAAATTGTACCGCAGAGCAATAATACTACAACACATAGTAGACTGGAGTCACAATAATACACAGAAAGCATGGGTCCAATTAGACAACCAAATCTTCTCTAAGGGTAACGCGGCCACCATGGCCTGGATTGAACCACGCCACAGACCCTCGATTCTGAAGTTTTACCCCATTACACAGGAGACATTTAGAGAGTGGGACAAAACCATCTCTGTCTCTAGTAACATCTCTACACCTTACTCCCCGCTTTTACCCTTGAGAGAACACCCTGGGATCCCATTGACGCACCATAGAATAGCACATAGACAGCCATACAAGTTGAGAGATGGGATTCTACATTTTGCATTAGACAGGGAGGACATTGCATCATTGGAATTTTTCCGACAATGGGACGAGATTTTGTTTTCGTCCTGGTTCGCGTGTTCTCAAATTAAACATTTCCTTATCACACACAGACATAAAAGCGAACTAAACAGGGAACTTACCCCTTTCAAACTTCTATGTGTGCAACAGAACCCCCCGAGATATACCATATCCCTTCTATATAAGTTACTGTTGGTAAGTGACGAACAATTACTTCCTACTTATACACAGGCATGGGATAAGGAAACTAACACAGACACACACCCCACTGAGTGGAGAAGGGCGTTTCAGATAGCAACTAAGGCATCCTCATCTGCTGGCATACAAGAAATGCATTTTAAACTTTTGAGCAGGTGGTACCTCACCCCCGCCAGACTGCACAGAACAAATCCACAAATTACCAACTTACGTTGGAGGGGCTGCAGCCAGAGAGGGACAGTGTACCACATCTGGTGGACTTGTCCAGTGACAACAGCTTACTGGGGGGCTATGTTTTCCGATATATCAGAAATAATAGAAACTACCCTGACACCCCAAGTACACACGTTAATGTTTCAGAATCTCCCCAAACTCCAAAATAAAGCCACAAGGTCCTTGCTCCTGATGATGATTAACGGAGCTAAATAGCTTATCCCAAAGTGCTGGAAATCAGTGACTCCTCCAACTGTAAACGACTGGCGTACACAGATGTCGGACCTACTTGTTCTTGAACGATACCACTTCATGAAAACGAACAACTTAGACTTACATTGTCTGTTGACTGAGACTTGGGAGCGATACAGCTCACATACCAGGTCGACCACACACACCCTGACTGGAGACTCATAAAAAGACTATGTACATACTTGTAATACTCCCTCCTGATGAGTGTATGAAATTTTCTACATGTACTCAACACTCAGATAAAAGCTGTAATAGAGTACATGCACTGGAGCGACAACATTCCACATAAACGCATGAGTATGGCCCCATCATTATTAAATTTTGGGTATCATTAATACTAATGTATTATCTGATAGTTCCCCTTTATTATTATTCCCCCCCTCCCCCCCTTTTTTTTCTTCTTTTTTTTTCTTTTTTTTTTTCACCCTCTTCCCTTTCCCCCTTTCCCCTCATATTTCTCTCTTCTATTCTTTCCCTGTTCTTTATCTCATTTAAAAAACCAAATATAGCTCCCATGGGTTGCGAAGCACACTTTCCTTATATTCTCTAACCACTATCATCTTTAAATTCATTGCCACATTGGAGTCCATTTCGGGCTCAGATAGTCTTGACCCATTGGTCCGGGACTTCGACAATAACTTAAAATCACTATTTTTCTATGATGTGTGGTAATAGACTTTGTAACCATTGAATGTGGAACTGTGCCATTATTTTTCTTCCTCTTGAAATTGAACTTGTTATTGTAACTTTGAAATCTTCAATAAAAATTATAAAAAAAAAAAAAAATAAAATAAAAGGGTATCTCACATTCACTATTTAGTGTGCGGCTGGAGACTGCATGAAGAGGACCTCCATGTTGGCGGTTTAGGGGTTAATAGTTTTTTTTAGTGTTTGCCATGTGGGGGGATGGTGGATTAGGGGTAATAGGCTAGGGGCTTATGGTAGGGTATTGGTTTTTTTTTCACTTTTTTTTTCTCCATTGATTTCTATGGGGAATGCAAAAATGTGAGGTCGTTTGCACGAGTAGGGTGTTAGTTTTTTGTCTCCATTGATTTCTAAGGCGTAACACATGCACACGCATGCAAAAACTCCGCTTAGGATTTTTGGTGCTTTTCGGCTTACCGCTAGTACAAACTATTTTTTTTCAACTTGTAATACCAGCGGAACCCGACAAGCTCAAAAAGCCTAACACTAAAGAGGTTTTCACTAACGGAAAAAAATATTTACAGCGGCACTTGTAATCTAGCCCTAAAACTTTACATTTAATTTCTCAATATTTAAACAGCTAGAGAAACTTAAAAAATTACAAGTGGAGCTCTAAATATCGATTTCATGAAAGTGATTTTTGCGCTCCTCTATGTAATAACAGTGCACACTAATGTGTGCTGGTATTACAAGTTAATAGCAATGCGAACGCGAGCTTGCATTTGCATTGCTGGGAAGTATTGCGTCACAAGAGCACGCTTCCATAGGCTCCAATGGGAGCCTCGTTCTCATGCCGTCAGAGATGGCATAGGAACCTTGCTCAGCGAAAGGGTAAGTAGCGCAGAAATTGCAGCATATTTTTAAATATATATATGCATATAACTATATACATGTATATTTATGTGTTATGTGTATATACATATATTAACACATGAATATATATATAGTCATATACATATATATTTACAGGGAATACACAGTTCCCATAGACCGCTATGTGAAGGCACTTTTCAGTGCCACATTTTTTTTCTAACACCCCACTCACACCAACTTCCTAGTGCAGTTTTCTTTTACTTTAAAAAAATCTATATTTTTTTTAATTAAAAACTATAATTCCCTCTATTTTGAGTGCATTTTGGTCACTCTAACACATAAATATAAATGTATATAAGCATATACTTACAAGCCAGCTGATAAGGGTTGAACTGTGGTGCTCATGGACACATCTGATTATAATGCAGAAGTGATGAGAATACATATATACAATTAGACCATGATCCCACCAATCAAATTATGGTAAAATTAAAGGAGGTCTTGAATAGAGCTCACAATAAAAATATATCTAAAGAAAAAGTATTTATTTATTACTTAAATGTCCCATTATTCCTGTGTTTTATACTGCCCCAAACTCCATAAAGACCCAGTAAGACCACCAGGTGGCTCATAGTTACAGGAATTAATAAATTTTTTAGTATAGAGGAAAACATACTTAGATTTTGGACCAATTATTATTCAGGGAAAATCATATATTAGAAATAATCAAGATTGTTTTGAATAAAATTAAACAGTTAACTGACTTGATGGATGACACAATTTTAGTGACATGGGTTGTACAAAGCCTATATACAGTTTTTTCCCATACAGTAGGCATTTCCGACATAGATAGTATTCTATTCCATCAGAGACAGTTTAGTTTAAGGTAGGTGGCCTTTTTGGTTGAATTATTGGAGATTATACTGATATGTAATTACTCTTTGTTCAGTGGTTCATTTTTTCTTCAGAAAACAGGCACAGTGATGGGGTCCAATGTGGCCCCATCTTATGCCTATTTGGTAATGGATACTGTGGAAGAAAGATTGATGTACAATCACCTTTGCTTTATGCAATATTGCTTGGCTTGTTTCTGCTACATAGATGATCTGTTCCTCGTGTAACGGGGCTAAGTGGAAGCCCTATATACCTTAAAAAAAGATATAGAGAGGGAGACTTCTGTCTTAAAATTCACTACTAAATATGACTTTCAAAAATGTAGTTTATTGATACGTTAATTTACAAACAGAATGGTCAGTTGGCCTCTGATTTGTTTGTCAAACCTCCTTTCTCTTTGAATGGGGATTGGTCAAAATTGTAATGGTGGGGGTTTAAAATGGTTTGTGGTAGTCACTTTTGTTAGCTTGATAAAGGGGCAGGAGCCCCAAAATGTTGCTCACATTTGCTAATAAATAATTTCACATCCCTACTTATTGGCGTGCTTCTCCTGCTGTTTTCAAGTGAAATTTCAGACATGTTGGGGTAAGCCTGGAAAATATGCACCCCATTCTTTGAATGAAGATGGCTGGATTGCCTTGTTTCCCTGAGTGCTAATTTCTACACATAAATAACATTCACTATTGTTGATTTAGTTAGAACTGAAGACAAATTTAACCATAGCTATCACATTCTGCAGCATTATGCGATCCTATCTTTTTTGCACTTAGATTGTTATTTGTTTTTCAACAGGACAATAAACTAAAACACACCTCCAGGCTGTGTAAAATTATTGCTTCAACCCACACTCATGGTCATTATGTATCCTGGGCAAAGAAGGGTTAAGGTGTTGCTTGCTGTGTGTCACAATGCTGTGGTTATCCAATGCTATCCTATGTTCTGTGTTACCAAGCACAGAACATTTTTGTATGGGAAAGGTGAATCATTTTATACCCTACTGGCATAAAATTAATAATATATAATAATAATATGTTTTCAAATTGGGATCCCTTTCAAGCTATAAGAATTTATTTCTGAAGTGCACCCCATGGGTTTTCATATGGTTTTTAAATTTGAACCCATTCAAAATCATTTGAATCCCCTATGATAATCCATTTTAACTTTTCAAACAAATTTGTGCCATGAAAAAAATACTATACCTTGTTTCCTTGTTGACAGTTTGTGAAAATTAATCAGAAAACTTGACTATTCACATTGCTATGTTTTGAATAAATAAATAACAGACCCTCTAATAGATGCTTTAATTTGTTAGAGCAGCTTGAAGTTGATTTGATCGCGAAAACTGTTGCAGAGGAGCACTCAGAGGACGCCAGAAAAAATATGCTGCTGCAGAAGATTGTGGAGCAGTATGTGATTACTTAGTGAACAGCAAGGAATAGGCAATGGTACAGAGATTGCAACCACGGGACAGATTATGAGTGGCACACTAACATACGTGCAAGCAAAAAGGAGTTTATTGCGGTTGTTTCTGCGCGTCGGGTGTAGCGATCGTATTACAAGTTGAAAGTAAACGCAATCGCTTGAGCGCAATTGAAGTTAACACGTGTCAGGACAGCATGACCTCTGAGCTCTGGATAACTGTTTCACGAAAGAAAAAAGTGTTACAACACATAAAAAATCCATTTAAAAGTACATTTACACTCATACAACACTATCGAATAAAAATTATTTTTTCAAAATTGCACAAAAAAGTTATAAGGGATCAAAGGGCTTTAACATAGAGATACATACATATACATCGCTAAAGATGTAAATGTATGTGTATTTAAATGTCTATAAGTGTGTACAGATGTATTTATATATATATATATATATATATATAAGTGTGTACATTTGTGTTTATGTTTTTAAATGTCTATATATGTATTTACAAAGACAAAAACAAAACGATGCCGGGAGTTCATGAAGTTTAAATAAAATTTAGCTTTCATTCCATCACTTAAAAAATACAAAAGATTCATAGGATAAGCATATCCTTAGTGCCAGATAGAGAAGGCTAACGCATTTCGGTTTGTCACCATACTCATAGTCATTAAAAACCTATTGTAACATTCAGCTTTAAAAACCCTGCCCAACACTCTGATTGGACAGGTGAAAGCTGAATGTTACTACGGGTTTTTATTGGCTATGAGTACGGTGACAAACCGAAACACGTTAGCCTTCTCTATCTTGTTTTTGTCTTTGGATTATTGCCAGCCCAGCCAGTGGAGATAATTTCTGCTAATAAGCTCCGTATAAAGCTGAGGCAGCAGGACGTGTATTGAAGAGGCTCCTGACTATATTTCATTCTATTTTATATTTATTAGTTTTTTTTTAAAGATTAATACTGGAACTTTCTAGATATTTGTACCCTGCAACGAAATATTGCAGTGAACTCCAGTTGTGAACCTAATTAAAGGAGTTTAGACCAACTATTGGCATTGACTATCCTATTACCAGTATGGGAGACAGCATCTACTGCGAGATACAGGCCCTGCTTGCAGAGTATGAACAACTGATACTTGACAAATTTGACTGCCTCATAGCAAGTGTGGAAGCAGAATGCTCAAATAATAAGCTAACTGAGCTTGGTAAGACAGAAGAGACAGCTTTCAGTGCGCAGCTCGACGCCATGCAGCCTACCACAAGAATCACTCCTCCCATGCTCGCTCTCTAAGAGAGAGCGAACACAAGACATAACTGTCAGGGATAGTTCCGGTAACACCAGTGGTTCACTCACTGTGCCAGATCGCTACCTACAGCAATCTGAAAAAATGCTTGTGGCTACAGTGAGGCCCTCGACAATGGATGTGAGCCAGAAGGAGCTACAGATGGCTGCCCCTGGAGGGCTCTGCTATTTTCTATTGATGGCGGGGATGTGTGTAGGAGTGCGGCCGACTCCTGCGAGCATGACACTACCGGTATCCTTAAGATGTTAACAAACTGCTACCATTCTGGTGATTTGGAGTTCTTCATTGATTGGGATCTGAGGACGTCTTGCTCAAAAGTTTTCGAGTTGGGTGATTTTTCAAGTACTGAGGGAGATGCAGAGGGTCAGACTCAGCATGACACACTGACTCTAATGTACGCTCTACATTGAGCCTAAAATATTGACGCTTTCAGGAAAATTACTATAGGTGAAATTGAAGACTTTGCACTCATGACCAAAAAATACCTGAAAAATGTGTGGTTTTTCCTTCTATCATTATCTATGTTTTCACTATTTGTGGTCCTAAAATGGGTTATGGCTAGTTATGCTCTATTTCCTGCCTGTGTGTGGGGAGTCTGTATCTATGAAGCCACGTGTGCTGATTTTAAGCAGGTCCCCCATAAATACCATAGTCACAACCTAACACTCCACCGTATATATTAATTTAAGAAATGTTTACTATTAGAGCTTAGTTTCTGATTTAGAGAATATTTTAGGTCTCTATGAGAAATAATTATCAAAATAGCTAGTCTAAGTTTATATCCATCATATCACCGATCTTGCTACCTCTAATACATTCCCAAATAACGTGTACCCCATCACTAATACACCCTGCTCGCTATTGAGACCTTTGTTGCCGGTGGTCTTGTACCCTTGCTTAAAATAGTTGCCTTTCTTCCTTTGGTATTATAGTTTGTGCACACTGTAATTAGGTAGTATTTGAGTCCATGCTAAAAAAGATATTCAGGTTAATTCATTCCCGCATATTTAGCCTTGGCAACGTACTATTATATAATATTGAGAAATGCCTGAATCACTGACACCTGTACCAATGTGTCCCCCTATGTGTGTACTATGTTTTTGCTTAATGGGCCATGATTATTAAGTTTTAATCTGAGGATTCTATTCTTGTGAAGAATACTGCCTGAAACTGTATAGATTTTAAACCTATAACTTTTTCCGTGTGTGTGTTTATATTATTGGTAGCCCTGAAATAGGTCTACAGGGAGAAATGTACTAGATTTTGCTTATGGGGGGAACATTACATATATGAAGCCATGTGGTCTAAAGTAAAGCAGTCTTTCTTACCAAGTCTACACATAGTTTATCACCTACCTATTAGTACCAGTTTAACTAACCTTATTGTTAAGGTTTTTTCTGTAACAGGGCATGTCTATACAGATCTATACAGCCTGTGCCTCTCTCTAACATTCCTCTGTTGATTAAGGAATAACAGTCCTATGTATTGCATGCTAGCTTACTATGGCCAATGTGTGGTTTGAACATATGTGCAAGGTTAAGGGTAGGCAGTGTGAATTGCAGCATGAGGTAATATTCAACACCTGGGGGCCTATTTATCAAGCCGTCAACCGCAAATACGCTGGAATTCCGCAGCGTAATTGTGGCGAGCTTGATTCCCCTTATTTATCAAAGCCTACAGACCGGCAAAAGTAGAATTTTGTGACGTAACATGCGATCCGCCGGTCTCAGTCCGACACAGATCGATGCTTACGTCACTACAGATGTTCCGAATGCAAATTTGGCACTATCTGACTACTTTTGCTAGTTATCAAATAACTAGCAGGTACGCTCACCACTATTCCGGCCCAGCGTACCTGGTTTTCAATCAGCCACCCTGGAGGCGGTGGATAACATAGGAATCAATGGGAATCTGAAAGCACTGAAAGCTCATGTTCGCTGCTGCCTGATATTCCATTGATTCCTATGGTATAATAAAAGTTACGTTTACAACTAACACACTAACATCTACCCGAAGTCTAAACACCCCTAATCTGCCGCCCCCTACATTATACTTATTAACCCCTAATCTGCCGCCCGACACCGCCAAAACCTAAATAAAAGTTATTAACCCCTATCCCGCCGCTCCCGGACCCCGCCGCAACTAAATAAAGTTATTAACCCATAAACCGCCACTCCCGGAGCCCACCGCCACCTACATTATACTTATTAACCCCTAATCTGCCACTCCCTATACTGCCGCCACCTACATAAAGTTATTAACCCCTATCCTGCCGCTCCCGGAGCCCACCGCAACTGAATAGATGTATTAACCCCTAAACCGCCAGCCCCCCACATTGCCATAAACGAAATTAACCTATTAATCTCTAAACCTAACAACCCGTTAACTTTATATTAAATATTAACTCATTCCTATCTTATAATAAATTTAAACTTAATTTTAAAATTAAATTAAACTATATTAAACTAATAGTTAACCTATTCTAACTATTATAATAAAATTACATTAAACTATATTAAATTAATAATTAATCTAACCTAACTTTTATACTAAAATTACAAATTAAAATAACTATATTATATATTTAAACACCTAACCCTACTCAAATAATTTAATTCTACACTAAAAAATTACAAAGTTACAAAAAAACTAAGTTACAAAAAATAACAAACACTAAGTTACACAAAAAAATAAACACTAAGTTACAAAAAATAAAAAAGAAATTATCAAAGCTTTAAACTAATTTCACCTAATCTAAGGGCCCTATGAAAATAAAAAAGCCAATAGGATTTTTTCAACCTTAATTTCGATTGACTGATGGAATTCTATGAGCCAATCGGAATCTAAGGGACGCCATCTTGGATGACGTCATTTAAAGGAACCTTCATTCGTCGGTAGTTGTCGGAAGCAAGAGGATGCTCCGCGTCGGATGTCTTGAAGATGGAGCCGATCCGTGCCGGATGGATGAAGATAGAAGATGCCGTCTGGATGAAGACTTCTGCCGGCTTGGATGAAGACTTTGCCCGCTTCATTGAGGACTTCTCCTGGCTTCTTGGAGGATGGATGTTGGATCTTCAAAACTGTAAGTACATCTTCTGGGGTTAGTGTTAGTATTTTTTTAAGGGTTTATTGGGTGGGTTTTAGTTTTAGATTAGGACTTGGGCCTGCAAAAGAGCTAAATGCCCTTTTCAGGGCAATGCCCATCCAAATGCCCTTTTCAGGGCAATGGGGAGCTTAGGTTTTTTTAGATAGCTTTTTATTTGGGGGGTTGGTTGTGTGGGTGGTGGGTTCTACTATTGGGGGGGTTGTTTGTATTTTTTTTTTAAAGGTAAAAGAGCTGATTACTTTGGGGCAATGCCCCGCAAAAGGCCTCTTTAAGGGCTATTTGTAGTTTATTGTAGGCTAGGTTTTTTTTTATTTTGGGGAGGCTTTTTTATTTTCATAGGGCCCTTAGATTAGATGAAATTAGTTTAAAGCTTTGATAATTTCTTTTTTATTTTTTGTAACTTAGTGTTTATTTTTTTGTGTAATTTAGTGTTTGTTATTTTTTGTAACTTAGATAGTAATTTTGTAATTTTTTAGTGTAGAATTAAATTATTTGAGTAGGGTTAGGTGTTTAAATATATAATATAGTTATTTTAATTTGTAATTTTATGTAATTTTAGTATAAAAGTTAGGTTAGATTAATTATTAATTTAATATAGTTTAATGTCATTTTATTATAACAGTTAGGGTAGGTTAATTATTAATTTAATATAGTTTAATGTAATTTTATTATAATAGTTAGGGTAGGTTAATTATTAATTTAATATAGTTTAATGTAATTTTATTATAATAGGGTAGGTTAATTGTTAATTTAATATAGTTTAATGTAATTTTATTATAATAGTTAGAATAGGTTAATTATTAGTTTAATTTAATTTTAAAAGTAAGTTTAAATTTATTATTAGATAGGAATGAGTTAATATTTAATATAAAGTTAGCGGGTTGTTAGGTTTAGGGATTAATAGGTTAATTTAGTTTATGGAGATGTGGGGGGCTGGCGGTTTAGGGGTTAATACATTTATTTAGTTGTGGTGGGCTCCGGGAGCGGCAGATTAGGGGTTAATAACTTTATGTAGGTGGCGGCGGAATAGGGGGCGGCAGATTAGGGGTCAATAAGTATAATGTAGGTGGAGGTGGGCTCCGGGAGCAAAGGAATAGGGGTTAATAAGTTTATTAGAGTGGCAGTGGGCTCCAGGAGTGGCGGTTTAGGGTTTAATAAGTTTATTTAGTTGCGGCGATGTCCGGGAGCGGCGGTATAGGGGTTAAACAGTTTAGTATAGTGGTGGTGTTTAGTGACAGTATACAAATAAAGCTGGGAAAAAGCAGAATAGCAGCAAGATCGATGACTTTTAGTTAACAACAGTCCGCTGCTCATCGCCCCCTACTTGGTGCGCGGCTTTTTGACAGCTTTTTTGTTAAATATGGAGAGCGTATTCAGGTCCGCGGCAGCGATGTTAGGTGATGTCAGGCGAGCATATAGGTGCTGGCGAATGCAGCACAGTTCACGGATTGATAAATAGGCCCCCTGGCCTGTATCTAATCCTATAATGATTTTGGAGGGGTGCGATTGGGCTGGTGCAGTATTATATTGTTTGTATATCTTTTATAGCAAACAGGTAACGGCTGTGCATATATATATATATACAGTAGGTCTCCCAGAATACCACTTCCTGTCTGAACTAAACCTGTACAACATTTAGATTACACTATTTTGTATCTCCAGGGAGAGACCCATGCCTTTATAATTTCATGCAAATACCGCACTTACTGTGTGGCCTTATTACAGATAGATGTTCAAGATAAAGCTTCATGCATGTTTACACCCTTTGCGCTAGACTGACTTCATTAGATACCTAACAGTTTTTAGAAGGGCTGTTTGAGCTTACAGTGCTGCTTGTGATTGACAGACCTGCACGACTTCTACACGCTACACGTTTACTACTGTTTTCGTGTTTAGTACCTCCCATGGAATCACTTTCTCCCCATTCACCCCTGGCGCTCTACTACGCATAATGGCATCTATTTATCAAGCCGTCAACTTACTTGCATTCAACAGCACCAATACGCCTAAGATCGCCTAACATCGCTGCCACAGACCTGAATACGTTCTCCAAAATGACCAAAAAAGCTGTCTAAAAGCTGCGCACCAAGTACGGGGCGATGAGCGGCGGACTGTTGTTAACTAACAGTCATCGATCTTGCTGCTCTTCGGCTTTTCCCCAGCTTTATTGGTACCCTGTCACTAAACACCCACACTATACTATACTGTTTTACCCCTATACCGCCACTCCCGGAGCCCACCGCAACTCTAATAAATGTATTAACCCCTAAACCGCCACTCACGGACCTCGCCGCAACTAAATAAAGTGTTTAACCCCTAAACCGCCGCTCCCAGAGCCCACCGCCACCTACATTATACTTATTAACCCCTAATCTTCCGCCCCCTACACCAGCGCCACCTACATTATATTTATTAACCCCTAATCTGCTCCCCCTACACCGCCGCCACCTACATTATATTTATTAACCCCTAATCTGCCTCCCCTACACCTACATTATATTTATTAACCCCTAATCTGCCGCCTCCTACACCGCCGCCACCTACATTAAATTTATTAACCCCTAATCTGCCGCCCCTACATTATATTTATTAACCCCTAATCTGCCGCCCCCTAAATTATATTTATTAACCCCTAATCTGACCCCCCCCCACACCGCCGCCACCTACAATATATTTATTAACCCCTAATCTGCCCCCCCTACACCGCCGACACCTACCTACATTTATTAACCCCTAATCTGCCGCCCCCAACGTCGTCGCCACTATATTAAATTTATTAACCCCTAAACCTAAGTCTAACCCTAACACCCCCTAACTTAAATATAATTAAAATAAATCTAAATAAATATTCCTATCATTAACTAAACAATTCCTATTTAAAACTAAATACTTACCTGTAAAATAAACCCTAAGCTAGCTAGGGTATAACTAATAGTTACATTGTAGCTAGCTTAGGGTTTATTTTTATTTTACAGGCAAGTTTGTATTTATTTTAACTAGGTACAATAGTTATTAAATAGTTAAAATAAATACAAATATACCTGTAAAATAAAACCTAACCCAAGTTACAATTACACCTACACTACACTATAATTAAATTAATTCCCTAAACTAAATACAATTAATTACAATTAAATAAAATTATCTAAAGTACAAAAAAAAACCCACTAAATTACAGAAAATAATAAACAAATTACAAGATTTTTAAACTAATTACACCTAATCTAATCCACCTAACAAAATAAAAAAGCCCCCCAAAATAAAAAAGCCCTACCCTACACTAAATTACAAATAGCCCTTTAAAGGGCCTTTTGCGGGGCATTGCCCCAAAGTAATCAGCTCTTTTACCTGTAAAAAAAAATTACAAACCCCCCAACACTAAAACCCACCACCCACACAACCCACCCAATCCCCACTTAAAAAAAAACGAACACTAACCCCTTGAAGATCACCCTACCGTGAGAAGTCTTCACCCACCGGGCCGAAGTCCTCAACGAAGCCGGCAGAAGTGTTCCTCCAGACGGGCAGAAGCGGTCCTCCAGACGGGCAGAAGTCTTCATCCAGACGGCATCTTCTATCTTCATCCAGACGGCATCTTCTATCTTCATCCATCTGGCGCAGAGCAGCTCTATCTTCTAGATATCCGACGCGGAGCATCCTCTTCATCCGACGTCTTCTTGAACAATGACAGTTCCTTTAAGTGACGTCATCCAAGATGGCGCCCCTTCAATTCCGATTGGCTGATAGAATTCTATCAGCCAATCGATATTAAGGTAGGAAAAATCCTATTGGCTGATGCAATCAGCCAATAGGATTGAAGTTCAATCCTATTGGCTGATCCAATCAGCCAATAGGATTGAGCTTGCATTCTATTGGCTGATTGGAACAGGTAAGTATTTAGTTTTAAATAGGAATTATTTAGTTAATGATAGGAATATTTATTTAGATTTATTTTAATTATATTTAAGTTAGGGGGTGTTAGGGTTAGACTTAGGTTTAGGGGTTAATAAATTTAATATAGTGGCGGCGATGTTGGGGACAGCAGATTAGGGGTTAATAAATGTAGGTAGGTGGCGGCGGTGTAGGGGGGGCAGATTAGGGGTTAATAAGTATAATGTAGGTGGCTGCGGTGTCTGGCGGCAGATTAGGGGTTAATAAGTATAATGTAGGTGGCGGCAGTGTAGGGGGCGGCAGATTAGGGGTGTTTAGACTCGGGGTACATGTTAGGGTGTTTGGTGTAAACGTTACCATAGGAATCAATGGGATATCGGGCAGCAGCGAACATTAACTTTCGGTGTTTTCAGACTCCCATTGATTCCTATGGTATCCGCCGCCTCCAGGGTGGCGGATTGAAAACCAGGTACGCTGGGCCGGAATAGTGGCGAGCGTACCTGGTAGAAATTTGATAACTAGCAAAAGTAGTCAGATTGTGCCGAATTTGCATTCGGAATATCTGTAATGACGTAAGCATCGATCTGTGTCGGACTGAGTCCGGCGGATCGTATGTTACGTCACAAAATTCTACTTTTGCCGGTCTGTAGGGTTTGATAACTAAGGGGAATCAGGCTCGCCACAAATACGCTGCGGAATTCCAGCGTATTTGCGGTTGATGGCTTGATAAATAGATGCCAATGTGTCTATACCAGGTATATACTATATGTCGACAATCGCAAGTTCTGTTTACTTGTTTATTATTTCTGTTAGTAGAGGTGGGAAACATTACCACTAGCGTAACCTCCGCACGCCCCCCCCTCATTTCCCTTGTGCGGTTATGGATAAGTGATTTATCCTCCACATTGTTTTGCTTTGGCAGAGTTTAGTAGTCTTTGCCTTGCCCGAAGAACCTCTGATTAAGTTTTTCCCCCAACCAGGTAAAAAAGCTCTTCGGGTCATAATATGGCGAAATTTACTCTGTTTTCTTATATGTTTTATGCTATCTATGGTCAGCATATTCCTATGGTTCCACTGTGCTCACCACAATGTTTGATGATTGTTTAACTCACAGTTTTTACAGTACTATCTTTAGTATAGAAAATGTTAATTGTTGTTATTCTACTAGGCATATAAGGATATCTGAAGCCTGTTCTGCCACAACACTTTTATTAATATTACTTTGTCTGATGTTAATTACTGCTGACTTTGATTACTAGTGGTGTCCTCTCTGTGACTTAGAGAGTGTGATCCCACCAGAGGATCGGATTATCATTGAGGATACATAGAGGTTTAAATACAAAATGAGGAGCAGAAAAGTTCGGTCTATAAGATTGTAATGTATCGTTATTCTATCACAATAGCACGATACGCTCATCTGTAAACAGTAGACGGACAAGGTATCCGGAGGGGCTGTCGGCATAGCACTGAGGTGAAACGCTGGGTTGGAGTCAGCTACTGCCTGGATAGAGCATACTTCGGGACCGAAGTGGAAATCGCTCAGAATCAACAGAGCCTGGTAAGGCACTCTTTACTTTGATAAACAACACAAGTATGTATATGGCCTCTTGAACCAGGCTCCATTTAACTTGGATGGGAGAGTTTGTTTGCTGGAAAAGTTAATCCCAACACTTATAATACATTAGAGCTTATAACGGTAGCTATTTGGAAAATAACTTTTGTTTTGGTTTTATATGTATTTACAAACATATATACACATATAAACACATACATGCATATGTACACACACACACACACACACATATATATATACATACGTGCATTGGAGCCCTTTGCAGTTAAGTCAATGAAAACACATTTATGCATTATTAATTTTAAATCAAGTGTTATTCTGGTTATTTACTGTAAATATTTTACATACCAATGTTCTGCACATAGCAGAATATGTTGTACGTATTTCTAAATAGATATACCTATATGTATATCTGTATATATCTATACCTATATTTAATTATATATATATATATATATATATAGGTATAGAAATATATTGTGTCAGAATACTATCAGATATATATAGAAATACGTATTTATGAATAAATAGAACATATTCTGCTTTGTGAGGAACACTGGAATGTGAAATATTCATATTTTCATGTCAGGTTAGTGCACTTGAGGTTTGCGAGCAAGTAGAGTGTTAAAGTTTTTTCCCACTTTTTTTGCTCCATTGACTTCAATGGGGGAATATGTTAACGTGATCGAAAACGCTTTGCTTTCAACTTGTAATACACAAAAAACTTACTTCGAGTGGAGTTATCACGCCAGCGGGAGCGTTAATTAGCGATCTGCTTGTAATCTGGCCCAGTATTGCTGCATATGGGTAGGCAAGTCTGCATGTAAATCACTATGATCTAATCTCTAGTGGCTTTAAAATATAGTATGCAGTGCACAGTATACAGCTGTTCCCTTCACTGATTCAATGGACAAAATGAAACAATTTTATAAAAAGTGAGATTGACAGAGGTTTTGACAAGCTGTACACAAAATGAATCAGATTTAAAAGGACTTTATACATTTTTTACTTTTCTTTAAAATTCACAATAGAAAATCATGGCATTGTGTGTCTCTTAGTAATTCAATATTCCTTTATATTAAATAGTCTGTGCTGTAAGTAAAGAAAGACAAAAATAAACTGTAAAATTCTACTCCAGAGGTTGCCATCTGCATTCCTTCTAAATATAACTGCACCATGCAGCATGAACAAACTATATAATTATTTACTTCTTCAGTTAGTAATGACAGACCATCAGCCTCATGTGACAGCAAATTAATGGAGGCAAACCATTTGTCTGACACGGGTTTCAGAAGCTGAAGAAAGGGCTGCTGGGTACACCACATAGAATATTAACTTTCACTGTAATTAATTCTCAGGACAGGGGATCTCCAAAAATCTATATATTGTGGACATCTTGTCAATACAAAGACTGGTTTCTATTTAGAAACAATATTGATATAAGTCAAATAATTGGCATAGTGCAATACAGTGCTGTTACTAATGAAATGCACATCTAATTGTTTTAGCAATGAGTGATATGCCAATCACTGGAATTACAATAACATTGATGCAATTTCATAAGACTTTGTGACTGACTTAAACGAATTCTGCCTACAAAAATGTTCAATAGCCAACTGAATACAAAGCATTCTACATAGGTAAAGATAAGGAGGGAACAATTGTATAGCTTATTGTATCTTTTGTTTATTCCCGGTCACAGATGTGTTTTCAGTTCAGGAACATGAATTAACAATTTTACTTAAACCTTACAAGTTTGCTAAAATCAAATCCTAACTCTTGATAGAATGGCTTAATCAGTATTTACCTTGGAAATTGTCAATCAAGAGACATTAATGGACCAGAAATCTGCATTCATTTTCTATTATGATATCAATTACGGCAGAGGTAACTAATACACCAATGGAAATTGCTATATTATATAACCTATGTAACTCAGTAATCCCAGTCTAATGTTTTCCATGTGGAGTTAGTAAGACTACATAAAAAGAGCTGAAGACTAACCGATTTTAAAAATTTCCTTGAGTGAGAACAGATCAGTCAATAAATGACTCACTGACGGGCCCACACTAGGCAAAAACATACACTTGGACTTGCCATGTTTCTTGTTCAGAGTGGGATTGCCTTGCATTTTGGGCTGGGGGCTGAACTGTGCTTTTTAGGCAAGACCAGAATGATATTCTACATAAAAGTTCCTCTCCGTCAAAACACACATGCTGGGCAATAAAAGACTGCTCCTGGAGTGGTAACTAGCCATTGAACAAGCTATAAAGCTATTGTTTATTCCCTGGTTTTAGAGCTTCTCTTTTTTTTAATGATGTAATTTACACTGGAATAATTAACCCCTTAACGACCGAGGACGTGCAGGGTACGTCCTCAAAAAAAAGGCAGTTAACGCCTGAGGACGTACCCTGCACGTCCTCGGTGTGGAAAGCAGCTGGAAGCGATCCTGTTTGCTTCCAGCTCCTTTCCGGTTATTGCAGTGATGCCTCGATATGGAGGCATCCTGCAATAACCTTTTGAAGCCATCCGATGCAGAGAGAGCCACTCTGTGGCCCTCTCTGCACCGGAGATCGGTGGCCTCCTTCGTTGGTGGGTGGGAGCAGTATCGGGAGGCGGGTGGCGGCCATCGATGGCCCTGGAGATGTGGAGGGGGGCGGGATCGTGGGCGGGGATGCCCGGGGGCGCGCACGGGAGGGCGGGGGCGGGCGCGTGCACGGGGAGGGAGCGGGTGGGAACCGCTACACTACAGAAAAAGGCAATCAGTTAAAAAAACTAAAAAAAAAAAAATACGATCAATGAGGTGGTGGGGGTTTGTGGTGGGGGGTGTTTGGGGAAGCTACACTACAGAAAAAAAAAACTAAGGAAAAAAAAAAAAAAGCCCTTTTTTGTGCAAGCTGGGTACTGGCAGACAGCTGCCAGTACCCAAGATGGCCCCAATAAGGCAGATAGGGAAGGTTACAGAGCTGTTTTGGGGGGGATCAGGGAGGTTGGAGGCTAAGGGGGGTCCTACACAGCAGAAGAATTATTTTTATTTTTTTTTAAAAAACCTAAACCCCCCAAAAAGCTTTTATTTTAGTACTGGCAGACTTTCTGCCAGTACTTAAGATGGCGGGGACAATTGTGGGGTGGGGGAGGGAAGGGAGCTGTTTGGGAGGGATCAGGGGGTCTGATGTGTCAGGTGGGAGGCTGATCTCTACACTAAAGCTAAAATTAACCCTGCAAGCTCCCTACAAACTTCCTAATTAACCCCTTCACTGCTAGCCATAATACACGTGTGATGCGCAGCAGCATTTTGCGGCCTTCTAATTACCAGAAAGCAACGCCAAAGTCATATATATCTGCTATTTCTGAACAAAGGGGATCCCAGAGAAGCATTTACAACCATTTGTGCCATAATTGCACAAGCTGTTTGTAAATGATTTCAGTGAGAAACCTAAAATTGTGAAAAATTTAACGTTTTTTTTTTTATTTGATCGCATTTGGCGGTGAAATGGTGGCATGAAATATACCAAAATGGGCCTAGATCAATACTTTGGGTTGTCTACTACACTACACTAAAGCTAAAATTAACCATACAAGCTCCCTACAAGCT
Source organism: Bombina bombina (assembly GCF_027579735.1). Taxonomy (NCBI): domain Eukaryota; kingdom Metazoa; phylum Chordata; class Amphibia; order Anura; family Bombinatoridae; genus Bombina; species Bombina bombina. The sequence goes on from NC_069502.1 coordinate 246,624,393, forward strand.
CCCTAATTAACCCCTGCACTGCTGGGCATAATACACGTGTGGTGCGCAGCGGCATTTAGCGGCCTTCTAATTACCAAAAAGCAATGCCAAAGCCATATATGTCTGCTATTTCTGAACAAAGGGGATCCCAGAGAAGCATTTACAACCATTTGTGCCATAATTGCACAAGCTGTTTGTAAATAATTTCAGTGAGAAACCGAAAGTTTGTGAAAAAATTTGTGAAAAAGTGAACGATTTTTTGTATTTGATCGCATTTGGCGGTGAAATGGTGGCATGAAATATACCAAAATTGGCCTAGATCAATACTTTGGGATGTCTTCTAAAAAAAATATATATACATGTCAATTGATATTCAGGGATTCCTGAAAGATATTAGTGTTCCAATGTAACTAGCGCTAATTTTGAAAAAAAGTAGTTTGGAAATAGCAAAATGCTACTTGTATTTATGGCCCTATAGCTTTCAAAAAAAGCAAAGAACATGTAAATATTAGGTATTTCTAAACTCAGGACAAAATTTAGAAACTATTTAGCATGTTTTCTTTTTGGTGGTTGTAGATGTGTAACAGATTTTGGGGGTCAAAGTTAAAAAAAGTGTGTTTTTTTCCATTTTTTCCTCATATTTTATAAAAATTTTTATAGTAAATTATAAGATATGATGAAAATAATGGTATTTTTAGAAAGTTAATTTAATGGCGAGAAAAACGGTATATAATATGTGTGGGTACAGTAAATGAGTAAGAGGGAAATTACAGCTAAACACAAACACTGCAAAAATGTAAAAATAGCCTTGGTCCCAAACGGACAGAAAATGGAAAAGTGCTGTGGTCATTAAGGGGTTAATGAGTGAGGTTATCTCTGATTTGATTACCACCTGTGTTTGTCTATGGTCGGATCTTTTTCTTCCAGTGACAGTGATTTGCCACTAGTAGACCTACAACCACATACAATTATTTTTGAGTGAATATTGTAAAACCTCACCAAGACCAGGGATAGGCAAGGTGTCCATACACGGACACTGGTGTCCGTGACTAGCCCTTGCAGTGTCCGCCACAACCTTAGTATATATTTCTGATTAAATAATAGGAAGAACAAAAATATGTAGTGTGAATAAAGTTAGTGGCTTGTCAAGAGATTATAAGGGTGATAAGTTATGGAATAAAAAAAGCCTGAGTGAAATACTGGATGTGTATCTGCATCTGTATAATAACACCTAGCTCTATACAAAGACACAGTAGTGACACTGGCACATGCGCATAGCCAGACAAGGGCTGGTTATAGGGTCAGTGGTATCTGCATCAGTATAATAACACCCAGCGCTATATAATGACACAGTAGTGACACTGGCACATGGGTATAGTCAGACAAGGGCTGGTTATAGGATCAGTGGTATCTACATCAGTATAATAACACCCAGCACTATATAATGACACAGTAGTGACACTGGCACATGGGTATAGCCAGAGGAGGGATGGTTATAGGGTCAGAGGTATCTGCATCAGTATAATAACACCCAGCAGTGTATAATGACACAGTAGTGACAATGGCACATGGGTATAGCCAGACAAGGGATGGTTATAGGATCAGTGGTATCTGCATCAGTATAATAACACCAAGCACTATACAAAGACACAATAGTGACACTGGCACATGCATATAGTCAGACAAGGGCTGGTTATAGGATCAGTGGTATCTGCATCAGTATAATAACACCCAGCACTATATAATGACACAGCAGTGACACTGGCTTATGGGTATAGCCAGAGGAGGGCTGGTTATAGGGTCAGAGGTATCTGCATCAGTATAATAACACCCAGCGCTATATAATGACACAGTAGTGACACTGGCACATGGGTATAGCCAGAGGAGGGCTGGTTATAGGATCAGTGGTATCTGCCTCAGTATAATAACATGTAGCACTATATAATGACACAGTAGTGACACTGGCACATGCATATAGTCAGACAAGGGCTGGTTATAGGATCAGTGGTATCTGCATCAGTATAATAACACCCAGCACTATATAATGACACAGTAGTGACACTAGCTTATGGGTATAGCCAGAGGAGGGCTGGTTATAGGATCAGTGGTGTCTGCATCAGTATAATAACACCCAGCGCTATATAATGACACAGTAGTGACACTGGCACAAGGGTATAGCCAGAGGAAGGCTGGTTATAAAGTCAGTGGTATCTGCATCAGCATAATAACACCCAGCGCTATATAATGACACAATAGTGACACTGGCACATGGGTATAGTCAGACAAGGGCTGGTTATAGGATCAGTGGTATCTGCATCAGTATAATAACACCCAGCGCTATATAATGACACAGTAGTGACACTGGCACATGGGTATAGCCAGAGGAGGGCTGGTTATAAGGTCAGTGGTATCTGCATCAGTATAATAACACCCAGCGCTATATAATGACACAATAGTGACACTGGCACATGGGTATAGTCAGACAAGGGCTGGTTATAGGATCAGTGGTATCTGCATCAGTATAATAACACCCAGCACTATATAATGACACAGTAGTGACACTGGCACATGGGTATAGCCAGAGGAGGGATGGTTATAGGGTCAGAGGTATCTGCATCAGTATAATAACACCCAGCACTATATAATGACACATTAGTGACACTGGTACATGGGTATAGCCAGAGGAGGGTTGGTTATAGGGTCAGAGGTATCAGCATCAGTATAATAACACCCAGCGCTATATCATGACACAGTAGTGACACTGGCACATGGGTATAGTCAGACAAGGGCTGGTTATAGGATCAGTGGTATCTGCATCAGTATAATAACACCCAGCGCTATATAATGACACAATAGTGACACTGGCACATGCGTGTAGCCAGACAAGGGCTGGTTATAGGGTCAGTGGTATCTGCATCAGTATAATAACACCAAGCACTGTATAATGACACAGCAGTGACACTGGCACATGCGTATAGCCAGGGGAGGGCTGGTTATAGAATCAGTGGTATCTGCATAAGTATAATAACACCCAGCACTATATAATGACACAGTAGTGACACTGGCACATGGGTATAGCCAGAGGAGGGCTGGTTATAGGATCAGTGGTATCTGCATCAGTATAATGACACAGTAGTGACACTGGCACATGTGTATAGCCAGAGGAGGGCTGGTTATAGAATCAGTGGTATCTGCATCAGTATAATAACACCAAGCACTATAAAATAATGTTTTTAATTTCAAATGTACCTTGGTGTCCTTCACTAAGGTCTGAACTTTGGAAAATGTCCGCCACAGCCTTTGTCTGTGCCTATCCCTGACCAAGACACCAGTAATCAATCAGGACAGCAAAATCCAGTATTTAGTACACATAAATTGCACATAGTAACATCCAGAGTATATGTGCATTACCCATGAGCATTATTTTACATGTATTTATTATATAAAATAATTGTGTGTCCCAGTTTATGCATTGTAAGGCTTTGCATGTGCATCATTCACATTATACTACAAAAGTTGCCCAGCTCTAATGCTGGCTGGATAATGGGCTACATTCATACACCACGGGAGGGGGTCTTGTGGAGAGATCATGTTTGAAATTCATTGAGGCTTATTTAATCTTTTTTTAGTCAATTGCCAGTAACCATTGCTGATGTTAACATATATAGTCACTGTATGTTAAAGGGACATGAAACCCTACATTTTTTAACATTCAGATAGAGCATACATGTTGCTTATCTATTTTGGTATCCTTTATTGAAGGAGCAGCAATACACTACTGGGAGCTAGCAGAACTCATTGGTTAACCAATGACAAGAGGCTTATATGTGTAGCCACCAATCAACATTTAGCTCCCAGCTCCTGAGCCTACCTAGGTATGCTTTGTAAGAATGGATACCAAGCAAGCAAAGCAAATTAGATAGTAGAAGTAAATTGGAAAGTTGTTTAAAATGGTATGCTGTATCTGAATCATAAAAGAACAATTTTGGTTTTATGTTGCTTTAACCCCCTTCGCTAGTGGGAATTTCAGAGAAAAAGTTGACCAAAGGACTTTAGAATTTTTAGCATTTTTGCTATCACTCACAGAAATAGAGCTTTTGTTTTTTTTTATTTACCTATGTAAACTATATACATTTTTAAAGTAGACAGCCCAAGGTATTGATCTAGGCCCATTTTGGTATATTTGATAACAGTATTTGACTGCCAGATACGATCATATAAAAAAAAAATCATTAAGGTTTTTACTGAAATTATTTACCTACAACTTCTGCAGTCATATGACAAATGGTTATACAAGCTTCTCTGGGATCCCCTTTGTTCAGAAATAGCAGACATGCATGGCTTTGCCATTGCTTTTTGCCCATTAGATTGCAGCTAATTGGAGCTGCGCGCCTTACGTGAAATTCCTGACAGTGAAGGGGTTATAATCAGCTTGTAAGGTTAATTTTTGATGCAGAGTAGAGATTACCCTCCCACTCCCTGATCCCTCCCAAACAGCTCTCTTTCCTCCCTTACCCCTCACTGGTCACCACCATCAGGTACTGGCAGTGTGCAGTTTAGGGCTTTTTTTATTATTATTTCTTTTTTTTATCAATGTTCTCACATTTTAGGGATCACTCACTCCTCAACATATATTTTACCCTCCCCTCCTCTTACTACTGGTGGTCATCTTAGGTACTGGCTGCTGTCTGTCAGTACCCAGTTTTTCATTTTTATTATTATTATTTGTATGTATTTTTTCCCCCTGTACTGTAGAGGTAATGTAAGACCATTTTTTTATTGCAATATTGCTTGCATGTAACTATGCACTAAGGACCTAGCTGAGTACATCACAGAGAAACACAGGTGGTGAGCATTACAAAAGGCATATGTGTATAGCCACCAAGTGCCAGCTAGCTCTCTTTAGTACATTGCTGCTCATGAGCCTATCTAGGTAAGTTTCACAAAAGGATACCTAGAGAACAAATTCATTTTTATGATATAAGTAAATTGAAAAGTCTATTAAATTTTATGCTCTATCCGAATCATGAATCATATGTACCAATAAAAAAGCACAGAGATCGCTGCATATGTGTACTTTGTTCCAATCTCTTTGTTACAAAAAAGTCTAAACCAGCTCTTTAAACACACCTTTGTAGCTTCTTATTCACAGTAATCTGCTGCTGTTGTTCTCAGATCTGTTTGAATCTTGGCTCTGCACATCTAGGTGTTCTGGTTTTCAGTAATTAGTTTATTTAACTCTGCGTATCCTTGTGATATGTAATTTAGTATTGTCTTTTCTTCTATGCTTCTATTACCTGTTTTCTGTTCAGTTACAGTTTGTCTACTTGTTCCTGTTTGCATATTTGCTCTGCACACCTGTTGACTCAGGTATGCTGAGTTTCAGCAATTAGATTGCTATTTAACCCTTCTTGTCCCTGTGCTATGTTCCCTGGTACTGACTGATTATATGAGATGGTTAACCTATTTCTGTTATGTTACAATTTGCCTAATTACTTGGATTCCTGCTCAGCTAAACTTTGCCTCAATTGGTAGTTGTGTGTACAGGAGATTTGGATTACTGTTCATCTAGCGTTTGCCCTCTTTGCATAAGTTGTTTCTCCTTGCTCAAGAGTCTTATTCCTTTATTTTGGCTTCCACTCTTTTGGTTTGCTATTGCTGTGTAGTTCAGTATGGACAGCGTTTTTCTGCTTTATGTAGATGGAGATACAGTTCAATAACTTACGCAAGGCACTGATCCTGGCTGGAATGCTCATAGCCTGTTTACAGAGAACCGGCTGAGGAATGAACCGTCTCTGCAGCTCAGCCTTTTGGAAGCAGGCTGAGTTGCCGCATTGAGTGTGTTGGGTAACAGCATAGCCGTAATCTAATGTCCCTTTGGGGAGTAAGGTAGGAGAACGATGTTCATCATATTTTAATTTACAAAAGTTTGCCCAACATTTTATTAATGTTCTGAACTTGTCGCCACTGCTGGGAAAGACAGGATTTGTGCCGACTCCATTTTCTCCATTAATGGAGATTCCTGTCTTCACTTCAAAATACTGGGCTTCTACCCACAGTAAGGCTGAGTTTCTTATAACCTGACCAGTTACCACTAACTTTCTACTTGCAGGCTGAGCAAGTTCCCCTTTACCTAAGCTGGAAGTGGGAGATATTAGCATATATGTATTCTTTGGGGCCGATTTATCAAAGTGTCAATCTAGGCACATTCGCTGGAGTCAATACACTCGCTGCGACAAATCTAAACATTATATTTTCTGATTGTATTAAAGAACAATGTTGTGTATTAACATTCCCAAACATGATTTAGAAAGAGAATACTATTTTCAACACATTTGTAGTTCTTTTATTTTTATCTGCGTCTAAAATGTATTGCAAACTTTTCTGTGTTTTCAGACTCCTATTGATTTCTATGGAATTTGCGTCTTCAGAGGTGGTGGTTTGAACAATAGGTACGCTACATATGAATAAACGCGAGTGTACCTGTTGAATATTTGATAACTTGGTAAGAGGGTCAAATAGAGTCGAATGTAAAGGCAGATCATCAGTATTACACTCAAGTAACACAAGCATCGATCTGCGTCGGATTGATCTCGCGGGAGCGTATATTACGTTATACATTTCAACATTTGACGATGTTGATGCTTTGTTAACTACGGCGGATCAACTTTGCGTCTAATTTGATGCGGAATCCCAGCGTATTCACAGTTAAAGCATTGATAAATCAGCCCCTTTGTCTTTATATTATGCTTGACCCTTAAAGTTTTTTGTCAATATTTTAGCATAAGTATAATAAAATGCAGTATTCTATTTTTTATTTATTTGTTTATAAACCAACAACATAACAAGAAAATACAGAAAATAAAAATATATTACATTAGTTTCATATATTCATTTCACCTCGCAGGGTGGATTGCACATAATAAACAATAAACACCTTTTTCAATTGCCTAATTTCCATCCATTACACAAGATAAATTAATATAATAAACTATTTCCCCCATAGTTATTTATCTTAACCCTTTACCATGAGGCATAAGCCTTATATGCTCTAACCCTATTCTCTGTTTGATCTTATCCAGAAAGTATTTATGGGGAAATATAACATCCTCTTAAATCCTAAACTTAAAACTATCAAAAATTGTAACCGATCAATCCCTTATAAATATTCTTATGCTGTTGTTTTTTTTTTTTTTCCCTTTTTATCCCCCCCCCCCCACTTCCGAACAAAAAACAAACAAACAGCCAAACAAACATGCAATAAAACAAATAATCAAACAAGCAAAAAAGTACACACAACACACAAAAAAAGGGGGGAAACAACAAAGGGGCCCCCAACTGCCCCCGCCTCCATCCTCATGTTTAAATATTATGCCCAATCTGCTGGTAATCTACCTGTTTGTATCCAATCCTCAAATAACCTTGTCTTTTTGAGGATAGATACAAACTTTTGTTGTATCGCCATAGGGAAAGTTTTCATTGGGCCCAACCATTTATCAATATATTTCTCCATTTTTCCCTCTGAATTATTATCAATGTAATACTGTTCTGTAATTATTGTATTGGCGATCATAGCTTTAAAAGTTTGGAATGATAATGAATCACTGGTCTTCCAATTCAGCAAGATTAAGTTACGTTCAATCAAGATTATAGTATTAATTGTCTTGTATTGCTTATTTCTTTTATAGTTACACAAAAAAAAAAAATATCTTGTGGTTTTATCATGAATACTTGTTCCAAACTTTTGGAAAGCCAGTAATTCACCTTATCCCAGAATTGTCTGACTTTCGGGCACCCCCAAAAACAATGCAATAAATCTGCCTTGGGATTGTTACATTTTATACATACATTTATGTCGTCTCGATACCATTTTTTATGTTGTGCAGACGTAATATAAACCCTATTTAAGAGCTTACAGTGTGATTCCCTCCATGAAACTATAGCAGTAGCTTTTTGAACCAATATAAAATTGTCCTCAATCTCTTCCATCGTAACAGATGGAAAATCTTTTTTCCACTTTTTCAAAAGATTATTTAGCTGAATCTGATCTGCCTGGCTAAGTAAGATCTTATACAAAAAGGATATGGAATAGTTACCTTGTTTATATATATTAATAGCTGGATTAATAACTACAAAATTCCAATCCCGATTATTATCTTCCCTGAGTTCCCCATAATAATGTCTCAATTGTAGATAAGCAAAAAAGCTATGCTTATGTAATACAAACTAATTTTGTAACTCTATAAATGATTTGACCACATCTAAGGTATCTTCCCTTATTTGGATCACATTTTGTAAGCCTCTATTATGCCACATCTTAAAGGTTTTAGAAGAGACTCCCGCTGGGAATCTTGGATTTTCACATATTGGTAAATATTTAGAAACTTTCCAGTTAATGTTTAATTATTTGCATAGATTTTGCCAAGCTAATATGGGATGGGAGAATACGTTCATTTTATCTATTTGTTTGGGAATTTCTATCCTAGGAAGATGAAATAGTGCCTTTACAGAAAATGGTGCCAATATCCCTATTTCCATTTGAAGATTAGTTATGAATTCTTTTTCTGTTATCCAGTCTAAGATACATTTACTCAAAGAGGCTAAATTATAATACATAAGGTTAGGTAATGCTAATCCGCCTGCTTTAACATGTAGGCTCAATATATGGTATTTGGATAGATATTCATTTACGCTTTTGTTTCCAAATAAATCTTGCCGTTGTCCCATTAAACTGAGTAATATCTTTAGTTTTAACCAAGATAGGTAAATTTTGTAGTAAATAAAATAATTGCGGAAAGCAAACAGTTTTGATCATAGCAATTCTGGATGAAAGTGAGATGGGTAGTGTCATCCAGTTATCTAAATTTCTTTTATATTTCTCAAAAAAGGAATAAAGTGCCGTCAGCACCAGAGTGGTAAACTCTATGACTGCTCAGAGCCATCATTAGCACTCAAAGGGTTAAGTATAGAATATGTATTGGATAATAACAAGGTGCTAGATAGTCAGCTTACCTTTTAATACCTCTTAATGTGGAGAGACTGATCTTCCTATACTACCATACAATATATTATATATCTTATCAGTCATATGCCATTAATTAACTCTTTAAAGTATGCAGATCCACATTTTTCAATATCCTTTCGGACTTCAGTGGTAAAATAATAGCAGGTGTTTTAACTTTAAACCTTACAAACTTTAATCTAGCAGCAAGCAACAGTTTACCCAGACAACTACAAGTATCACACTGCTATATTTCTTTTATATATACAGTTTCAAAATATACAGTGGTTCACCTCACCCCTCCACTGTGTTTTTTTACCGCTCTAATCTTTATAGTAGACCATAGCAATTATATAACACAGCTCAGCATGGTACTCCTTATCCAGAAAACATATTATAACATTAATCAATTCTACTACGTGTATTATTATTTGCAGATACTTTTGAAATATAAGAGCCTGGTTTCTTAAAGTAAAAGTACTTAGATCATGCACATTTTGTCCAGCTCCTTCTGATGTTAATCTTAGCAGATTATTAACCGTCCAACCAATATTACTTTATAGTCAGTGGTGGTTATATAATTAGCTAAGATCCCCTTAATTGATATCAGTACAACAGAGTTTATTGCAACCCCACTTTGAATATTATTATTTATTTATTTTTTCCCTGGCTTTGAGTGTCTTTCTTTCTGTTAGGCACCTTAAGATGTTAATCCTGTACCTAGTGACTCCTCAAAATGGACACTGATGGTCCTTTCCTGTCCAGGCACTTTCTTAATAGAAGGGGGAGAGTATTTTCACAATTTCAAACCCTTCTTATGTGAGTTCAAAAATTAGCCCTTGGCAGTTCTTTTTAAATATAATCTCTGCCCCCTTTTGAGCACAGCGCTTATTGTGTTGTTCCAGAACTATTAAAAGTCTCCCAGCAGTTTTTAAGCTAAGTCCGCAATTGCCTTACCTTCACCCTGTGCACCACAGGGACTTACACCAACAGGCTGACAGCGATTAACTCAGCTGATTGACACAGTCCGGACCGGCCTTTCTGCTTTCCTCCGTACTGGCTTGTCTCTGCTCTCCAGCGCAGGATCTTACAGCTATGCTGCCGGGCAAGGATGGATGGAGCGTTCTCCTTCAACTGCAGCTGGAGCTTACCAACCGCAGAAACTTTTCCAGTCGCAGGCATCTATGCTTTGGGATGTCTCCACATTGCCCCCATTAATCTGAACATGAGGCTGTGAACGAATGGCGTCTAGGCGTCCTTGGCCTCGGCTAGCTGGCCTAAAGCCTGTCAAGCAGCTTCCACCCACCAGGTCCTACGAATGCAGGACTTACCTGTTTCCAGGCCAGGTCATACAAACTTGGCCAAGGAAGCTGGTGGGTCGACGAATCCTGGCGTTATCATCAGACTGTGGGTGAGCGCAGTTCTACCACTTGCACACCATGTGTACTTGCTCCTCCCACCGGAAACCTACATCCATCCAGTATTCTATTTTAAATATCTCCCTGACAATGCCTGTGTTTTTCTCTATGGTATTTTACAGAGCATATTTATGCATGCATGTGAAATAAGACATCCATATGTTAACATATAATTAATAATTAATTTAACTGATTTTACTAAATAACTCCAACTGCATAGATATAATTAAAAAAATAATAATTAAAAAAAGCAGATTCTGCAAGATTCACATTTTCTCTTGGTCTAGATCAGTGTTTGACAACTCAAGTTCTCAGGACCCTTAACGGGATATGTAACTCTATTATCAATTTTTCGTTGTTCTCTTGGTATCTTCAGCACATGGGTAGCACTTGCGGATTGGTGCCTAAATGTAGCTGCCAATCAGCAAATGCTACCCAGGTGCTGAACCAAAAAATGGTCCTGCTCCTAAGCTTACATTCCTGCTTTTTCAAATAAAGATCCCAAGAGAATGAAAAAATGATAATAGGAGTAAATTAGAAAATTTCTTAAAATTGCATGCTCTATTTGAATAATGAAAGAAAAAATGTGTCAAATGCCTCACCAACCTCTGACCGCACGTCACTGATATATATATATATATATATATATAGTACATATACATACACATATATTTGTATGCATCCTGTTACTTGTTTTTTACAAACGTTATATTTCTTTATATATACTAAAAAAATGTTTTACATTATTTGAAGATTAATTGACAATATCTTTATTTTTTATTTTTTATTGGGATTATTATTCCTTATATACTTTTGATATTTAGAGCTAGATTGGAGTGCTATTGTTTGTGAGCAAGCGATAAAGTGTTTTCACGCTCGTTATGCACAAGTTAAATTGTGCTCTTATTACAAGTTGAAAGTAAATGCGAACACGTTAGCACAATCACGATTTATGCTAGAATGATTACCGCAACCTCAAAGCTCTGGTTAACAGTTTTGCGAAACTAAAAAGTTGCACACAAAATTTATAAAGGCTCAAAGATATGAGGTCTCAGGTGTTAAAAAAAAAAAGGAAAGCAAAGGGCTTTAAGATAAAGATACATACACACACAAGTCTAAAAATGTATATGTATGTATGTATACATATATATATATATATATATGTTACGGGTTAAGTAAGAAATCCGGGTAATCCTAGTCGCTTGGGTAATGTCCGTTTTACCCGGGTAATCCTAAGATTACCCAGTATCTGACTTTACCCATAACATATATATATATATATATATACATATGTATTATGTATGAATATGTGTATTTATGTATTTACAAACATATATACACATATAAACACATAAATACATATGTACACAAAAATAAACATACATATATATATATATATATATATATATATATATGTACATTGGAGCCCTTTGCTGTCAAGTAGATGAAAACATGTAAAAGCATATTTATGCAATATTCATATTTAATAAATAATTTAACTATGTATTTACTGTAAATATTTCACATTCCAATGTTCAGCACATAACAGAATATGTTATATATATTTCTGAATATATATTCCTATATATCTGTATATATCCATACCTTAAAGTCGCGTTAGCGCAATTGAGAATATGCGTTCGGGTTAGCGCAATTGAGAATATGCGTTCGGGTTAGCGTGAGAGTGGGGTGTTTGTTTTCTCCACCTTTTTATCACACGCTTTTATTCGGCTTTTTGCGCATATCCAGTTAGTGCGAGCAATAACTTTTTACTTTCAAAGTTTACTTCTAGTGCAGTTAGCACACAAGCGAAATCGCTAATCTGGCCCTTAGGCTTTTGTGAGTTATTGTTTAAAAATAAAGAATGTTCCTGATACTGTTTTCCTTTTGATTTCTTTTTTATGTGTGTACAGAATCACCTCAAGTTCTGCTTGTTGCTTCATATAGCTTTATATACCACGCAAAAAATGTGATGGCTAGACAAATAGCAGGAATTAAATAAACAGAATATGCTGAATTGAAAAGAGAAGAGAGGCTGGTAAAGAATGAATGTGGGAGAACATAGGTTCAGGGCACAGGGCTGACAAAGCCGCAGGGAAGAGCGTGAACTTTATTGAAGTTCCCATCTCTGATGCTGTGTAAATATTTGTCCAGCTTACACAGCTGTGCAGAGCAAGAGCTGCCAGATTTCACAGGGAGGGTTAGGCCTGAAAAGAGATATGTGACTGCGCTCAGTATCACATTCCATCCTTTTCCTGATCAAGGCTTTGGGCAACAATGATATTACTCTGGCTTTAACACGAATCAGTATTTAAATGTCACATCTTTACTAACATTATTAATATGACATCTGCATAAGTAGCTTGATGCACCTCATAGCAAATAAAGGGCTATAGGGCTCCATTTATCAAACAGCAATAGCTGCTTCGGAGCCCCTGCGTTTTAGGCTTGCCATAAATGATAGTTAAGTAGCAGCGGTCTTAAGACCACCCATTCGGGATAATTGACAGCCCCTGCTAGCGGCCGATTGGCCAGCAGCGAGGAGGGGGCGGCATTGCACGAGCATTGCAGTGAGGTCCAGTGAACATGATTTGTGGTAGCGAATTATGTCTGCCCGACCTTTAATAAATAGCCCGACCTTTAATAAATGGAACCCTTTGAGGTTTTTAAAATGTGATCTTATTTTTTTGTACTTCTTGTTTTAAATAAAATGACCTTTTGTTTTAATGCCTGTGGAGGCATGACCATGTCAGCTAATACAACTGGCAGTTGTCTTTATGAGCCATTGAGCAACTGATAAATGAATATGAGTTGTGAATAGTGATATCGCGAATAGTTCCCGGCGAACATAGCTTGTTCGCGTTCGCCGCGGCGGGCGAACATATGCGATGTTCGATCCGCCTCCTATTCGTCATCATTGAGTAAACTTTGACCCTGTATCTTACAGTCTGCAGACACATTTCAGCCAATCAGCAGCAGACACTCCCTCCCAGACCCTCCCAGCTCCTGGACAGCAGCCATTTTAGATTCATTCTGATCCTGCATTCTTAGTGAGAGGAGGGATAGTGTAGCTGCTGCTGATTTTATAGGGAAATTCATAGCTAGGCTAGTGTATTCAGTGTATTCAGTGTCCACTACAGTCCTGAAGGACTCATCTGATCTCTGCTGTAAGGACAGCACCCCAAAAAGCCCTTTTTAGGGCTAGAACATCTTTTTTTTTTTTTGCCTGTGTAATTTTGACTGTGAAACATCAGTCTGCTAGTGTAATCTAATTGCAGTTGCCTGCCTGCCAGCGTGTGTGCCAGGCCCACTTGCCAAGTTAGTGCCACCACTCATATTTGTTGTAACAGTAGTGTAAATATTAAAAAAAAAAACTTTTTTGACTGTGAAACATCAGTCTGCTAGTGTAATCTAATTGCAGTTGCCTGCCAGCGTGTGTGCCAGGCCCACTTGCCAAGTTAGTGCCACCACTCATATTTGTTGTAACAGTAGTGTAAATATTAAAAAAAAAAAACTTTTTTGACTGTGAAACATCAGTCTGCTAGTGTAATCTAATTGCAGTTGCCTGCCTGCCAGCGTGTGTGCCAGGCCCACTTGCCAAGTTAGTGCCACCACTCATATTTGTTGTAACAGTAGTGTAAATATTTAAAAAAAACACGTTTTTGACTGTGAAACATTAGTCTGCTAGTGTAATCTAATTGCTGTTGCTTGCCTGCCAGCGTGTGTGCCAGGCCCACTTGCCAAGTTAGTGCCACCACTCATTAGTTGTAACAGTAGTGTAAATATTTAAAAAAAAAACTTTTTTGACTGTGAAACATCAGTCTGCTAGTGTAATCTAATTGCAGTTGCCTGCCTGCCAGCGTGTGTGCCAGGCCCACTTGCCAAGTTAGTGCCACCACTCATATTTGTTGTAACAGTAGTGTAAATATTTAAAAAAAAAACACGTTTTTGACTGTGAAACATCAGTCTGCTAGTGTAATCTAATTGCAGTTGCCTTCCTGCCAGCGTGTGTGCCAGGCCCACTTGCCAAGTTAGTGCCACCACTCATATTTGTTGTAACAGTAGTGTAAAAATTTTAAAAAAAACTTTTTTGACTGTGAAACATCAGTCTGCTCGTGTAATCTAATTGCAGTTGCCTGCCAGCGTGTGTGCCAGGCCCACTTGCCAAGTTAGTGCCACCATTCATATTTGTTGTAACAGTAGTGTAAATATTTAAAAAAAAAAACCTTTTTTGACTGTGAAAGTCTGTCAAAAGAACTGAAAAAATGGGCAGTTTGCAGAGGCTTAGATACAAGATAATCACAGAGGTTAAAAGTATATTATTATAAATGTGTTAGTTATGCAAAACTGGGAAATGGGTAATAAAGGGATTATCTATCTTTTAAAACAATAAAAATTCTGGTGTAGACTGTACCTTTAAACGGGGAGTTTGGTCTGTCACTGTGAAGCGGGCGTAACCCTTACACTACATGATTGATACAACATCATACCTGATGTTTTAAAGCACGTTATTCCAAACTATTTAGGAATGTTAGGTGATTTATGCCCTTTATGGCTTAAAACCAGACTCTGCATCAACTATGTAATTTTCCATGGGAGTTTTGCCATGGATCCCCCTCCGGCATGCCACAGTCCAGGTGTTAGTCCCTTTGAAACAACTTTTCCATCACTATTGTGGCCAGAAAGAGTCCCTGTTGGTTTTAAAGTTCGCCCGCCTATTGAAGTCAATGGCGTTTCGCCGGTTCGCGAACAGTTGCGGAAGTTCGAGTCCGCCGTTCGTGAACCGAAATTTTTAGGTTCGCGACATCACTAGTTGTGAACAAACATGTGCTTCCTGATAAAGTAAATACCAATATAAGCAGCTTATACGGAACCATATTCTCGCGGAAAAACATATTTTTCTTATGCACTATAGAATTATTTTTAGTTTAATGTCCCTATCATGAGAACATGTTTTAAAGGACCATTGTACACAGCTCAAAAGTGAAATATTTTTTATATTATTTAATAAAAATTCAAATGCGCTTATTTTTCTTTAAAAACACTGCAAATCTGATTTTATTTTAAATTGTCCTTCCCCCTTTACTTCGTGAGGGCCAAACCACTACACAGATTTATAGTCACATGAAACACATGCAATAGCTTTTTAGTCACACACGTGCTTTAAGACCTAGTGATGTCATATCTGACACTGTGCTCAGGTAGCAAATGAACATGCACAGTCCTGGCTGCCAGATAAGTGCCTGTGCACAGCTCTTGCCATATAGCACCTATCACTAGAGAAATATTATTTATTGCATACAGTGAATTTGCCCGCCCTGCACCTGGCACATAGAGAACAAAGAGGAAGTTCACTGGAATACAGAAGGCAGTGTGAAAATAGCAGATTAATATTATATATTAGTAATATAATAAATGTTTCCCAACCTTGCTTGTTGCCTTGGGAGTATCGCACAGTGACATAGAGGTAAAAAAAAAAGGAGAACAGCTGACAGGATCATTGAAGCCATAGCTGTCCTGTTCTCTTTTAAATAATAGCGTGCACGTTAGGTACAAATGCAGACACAGTGAGCGAGTGAGTGCAGGTGCACACTCGCAGTTTACATTAAAATAGATAGACCGTTATGGGACAATCCGAAACGTTTGCTGCAGGGAGAGAAGACTGGGCATGCTGAGGAGGAAAACGTATTATTTAAAAAATTCCAATTGATTTATTGTGATTGCTCTAATCAATTCATTTTAACATATTGCATAAGCATATACAGTAGCTTTTCACAATACACACATATACTGGTGCATCTAGTGGTGTTATGTTAGATTCGTTTTTACAAAGATTGAAATAAAAGGACATGGAATGGTATAACTTGTACTAATCTAGAATAAAATTCTACATCAACTAGGGTATATTAGGGATAATAGCTGATAAATTATAGAAGTTTATGATTAGTTTATTTGGAAAGGAATTTACACACTAATCACGTACACCCACTTGCAGCAGTAACCCTTATGGTTATTTCACTTTTTGAAAATGTATACATTGACATGATTGGCTGTGCTTAACCATGTGATTCTACTCTCTCTTGAGTACATATTGCTTGCAGTCCCCAAACAGGTAGTCGCAAGCTGGCGACCAATTGGATTCAAATGTACCAATCATTTGATTGCCAACAAAATGTGATAAATAAAAAAAGTGGATGGATTTAATTCCATTATTACATTATTAATGTGGACATAGATTTGGAATAAGGTTGCATCAACATAGGACATTAAATTAAATATTTGAAAAGTTATGACTTTAGGGATAATTAGCTCATGATATGATTGGGGGAATGTATTCACATGACTCAGCATTTGTAGATGCCTGGCAGTCCCAAATCAGGTGCATAGGAAATCCTGGAGTTTGGCAACCAATGAGAACATGAGCGGCATTTTGTTGCTTAATTCTGATTGGTTGTCTGTAAGTTTAAATTTTGTGCGGTCTTCATTGCTAATTTTTCTTCAGTACAGGCTTGAAAAAGGCCTGTTTACAGGCCGAAAAGTGAATCATATTCATTATTTTAGTTTTTTTGCTTTGTGCTCTTGTCCACTGGCAGTGCCCCCGACTGATGTTGAGGTCTCAGGCTATCGGCCAGGAATACTGGGTGTTTTGTCTGTAGTGGCTGAACTTTCCAGTAATTGCTTTTACTTTTTTGTTTTCATCTGATTATCCTTTTCCTTTTTTTACTGGGTTTCTGGTTGCCTGCAGGTGGTGCCCTTAATTGATGTTGAGGTATCCAGTTATCGGCCACGAATACCAAGAGCACTACCATTAGTGGCCAACCTTCCCAGTGTTTAGGTATGTTGAGGTTTTTCTGTAAATGATATAGGCTTTTTTTTAATTTTGAACATTTTCTTAAAAGTTCCTTTTTTTTTCTCTTTCTCTTTCTCTTTCTTGTAAAATGTTTGGGTTGATCACAATCTATTGGAGATTTGCTTCCGAAAAGGCTTTTGGCTTTCTGATTAAATTGATCACAATGCAATATCGTTGTTAAAACCCCAAATGAGCTTTCAACAGAAATGCTTCGAAAAGGCCTTTTCGTGTGTTAAGTACCTGTTCTCAAAACAGAAACTAGGAGGTCAACCAAAACTGACCGATAGAATAGGCTATTTACACCTCTTAAGGTTACAGTAAAGGTCTTTTTATGTAACCCCTATGTTCAATGTGAAAGAAAAATGCTGATTTACATGTGCGACCTTAACCTATTGCAATCCATATCCAACACTAATTAGCCATATAAATGCCATATGAATCTGTATGATGGCCATACTTCTATAGTGGCGTGTTGCTCTTTTTTCATTTTAATATTTGATTGTAAGTCACACTCACACTGTCGTGTTTTTCACTAACAGTACTCACGACATTAAGATTGTGTTTTTAAAAGGGGTCGCTTAATCGAGACTTTCATATTTAACTATTGAAATCCGTTTCCAGCGGTACCACTGTTAAACCATTTGAATGCTCATTTTATGTTGTCAAGATAAGCAGACTTTGCACCATTTTCAAATGCTTGCATCTACATTATTGAACTTGTTAACTAGAAAGAGAATTCATGACCGTGAGTTCAATAAAGCAGGTGCAAGTACTTTGAAACAATTGAGGCCTAAATTAGTGGAAAATGTATTATGATTGCAGGTTGACAGGTTCGCAAGTAGAGAGTAAATGCCACATGCAGTTCTGAATTGTGTGATGAAATTTAGCATTCCATAAGAGCTTTTCTCTGCAATACCGCCCCCTTCTCTCAAGCCACCAATTACACAAAGAGCAGAGTATGTCAATAACCCACATTAGCGAGTGTCGGGTGATTTATCTCGCTACTTCTAAAGTGGGGGAGAGAAGAAAAAAGCAGTTTCTGCTTTTTAAATTTACAGTTAAGCGAGCCTGCTACTCAAAGCCTCAAAAGCTGTGAATACAGTGTCATACATTTGGTCCATAGATTAATTAGCAAACATTTTTATTACAAGTGATAACATTAACCGTACATGTAACCAGCAGCCAATACGGTCATAAGCTTCATGCAAGTGTATTTGCTTCCCGCAGGTAATCGTCATGTCATATCACTGGAGGCGCTCTGGGCAAAATTGAAGGCAAATTCTCATGCAAGTATGCCCCTTTAAGAGATGATAATAAGTTGAGACACAGGCTTGGACAACATTTGATAGGCGCAAACAAACTGCATGCAACCTCAGTGTACAACCAGTAACAGACCTGATTTCCACTTCACGGTATTGGAAAACTCAATCGGAGCAAGCAGGGGGTAAGATTTATAACCCATGCAGTAGGTTAGTGCTCAAGGATTCCAAGAAGCCACTGTACAAAAACTACTGTAGCAGGACTGGTATGGACAGCGTCTTACTGCTTTCAATAGCAGTAATCCTGGATAAAAAAAAGTAGGAATGCTCCTCCAATGTTAGCAAAGCATGGTTTCTTGTTAAACTAATATACACTCAATCATGAAAAGGTGTGTCACATGATCTGACACATATTGTGCATGCGCACATTTGCTTCCTTGGAGGAGTATGTTTATCTATCACCCTTGATTGTATCAAGTTAGAGATAGCTGTAAATAAACCCATGGTTTTAAGGAATCCAATAGCGAGTTTAAGTAATTTGCCATATTGTGAAGAAAACCTAAGTTACAGTGTTTACTTTTCAGTCTGTCAAGGGAGTGTGGGGCAAGCACAATTTTTACACAAAATCATTAAGAGTTTACTATCCCTTTAATTGCACTTTTTCTCATAACAGTAGAGTTTGTGTGGTTTATTAGTAGCCTTGAGGGCATGTTGTTTGCTAAAGTTATGTATACTAGTCAAAATACAAATTTGGAATTCCTAAACATTAAGTTTTTGGGGTCTGTTTAAGAAGCAGCGGATGCTGCCTCCGACCCACTCCGCTTAAGTTCCAGTTGAAGCCGGAAGTTAAGAAGCAGCGGTCCTAAGACCGCTGCTCCTTAACTCGTCGACAGCAATCCGCCCAATCGAATATGATTGGGCTGATTGACACCCCTGTGTATCCTCCAATGTATACATGCAGATAAAGGCTTGTATATTATCAGAATCCCTCAAGACTTGATTGTTATAAGAAAACTTTATGCTATATACTTGTCCAAGCAGGCTATGATTTAGGAATAATTAGCATATTAGTAGTAATTGTTGCTATATTCTTCAGATTGTTTTCCTCTTTTTCTTTAATATAGTATATTTGATTCTTCTAAGCATATGTCCTTCTGTTTGTCATCAATGTAACGCAGGATGAAGAGCTTCCATTTATGTAGCTTAGAGTATTCAGGTAAGCCAGGATCAATTACTATATTTAGGGACATAAATTAATTCCAGGATCAATTACTATATTTAGGGACATAAATTAATTCCATTAAAGTGTGTAGTTGGCACATATTGGCTGTGCAATAAACATTCAAACATCAGTGACAATACTTGTAGGGAGTATGTTCATCACGCAACTTTAATCTGCAATCTGTATGTCAAACATAATAATATCATTCTTCTACAATTGTTAATATGAAAAAAAATACAAAATATGTAACCACTTACTCTCATAGCTGGGGTAGATTTATACAGTTAGGCCTTAAACTCAAAAACATACTCCCACAGGACATATAACTTGATACAAAAAAATAGCAGATGAGTTAAAACAACAACCAGTTTAACCTAAATGATATACTAAATTATTATATCAATTGATTAAGGAATACACTTATATAAGAAATATATATTGTGCTTCAAATTAACCCAGTAGCATCCAGTCTACATCTAAAGGCCGTAGTTCTATTGCCATGTATGTATTTTGACTTAGAACTTTCAAATCACCTTTATGCTTTAAAGGGACACTCAAGTCAAAATTAAACTTCATGATTCAGATACAGCATGTTATTTTAAATAACTTTCCAATTTACTTCCATTAACAAAATGTGCACAGTCTTTTAATATTTACACTTTTTGAGTCACCAGCTCCTACTGAGCATGTGCAAGAATTCACAGCATATACGTATATGCATTTGTGATTGGCTGATGGCTGTCACATGGTACAGGGGGAGTGGAAATAGACACAACTTTGCAATTTATTTTAAAAAAATCTACTACTCATTTGAAGTTCAGACTAAGTGCTATTGCATTGTTTTCTTATCATGCATTTGTTGATTATGCAAATCTATTTTATTGACTGGTCCTTTAACTGACCACTTAAGAAAAGGTGCAGAACAAATTAAAATCTTTGTAATCATTAACCACAATGGAGGCATCTCACACTCCATATTCTAGTTCACACTGAAATGACGGGTACATTAATCAAATGCTATCAGCCAAAATAGAAGACAATCATTGTTACAAATTTATAAAATCATCCAGCTAGATTCAAATCTATCCAACTGCACTAGAAATAATAGCCTAGAATTAACATTTAAACTTAAAAAATCAGTCAAACATTACAATGACTTAATTAAATACAGCATTTTCTATACAAATGCAATAAAACAAGCAACTTGCTAAGAGACATGGGGCCGATTTATCAAACTTCTGAAGGCTCGGCGGAAACAGAAGTTATAAAGCAGCGGTCTAAAGACCGCTGCTCCATAACTTGTCCGCCTGCTCTGAGGCAGCGGACAGAAATCAACCCGATCGAATACGATCGGGTTGATTGACACTCCCTGCTAGCAAATCTGCAGGGGGTGGCATTGCACCAGCAGTTCACAAGAACTGCTGGTTCAATGATAAATGCTGACAGCGTATGCTGTCTGCATTTATTGATGTGCAGCGGACATGATACGCTACATTGTATCATGTCCGCTCGCACTATAATAAATATACCCCTTAGAGCTCGATGATCAAAATCTTTCTGCTATGGGGAAATTAACTAAAAATGTGGCGAGGTCCCTCGAAACAGTTTAAAATAAAATTTTACCTGAGATGTTTAGAGAGATGTTCATCTCACAATGTAGGGTTCTATAGGTGAAGAAGAGACTCAAACACTACACTATACAATCTAACAAAAACAATCTTAAAGATTTTGTGTGATTTCTCTTCACGCTGGTGAGTTTTTGATCATTGGGCCCTAAGAAATACCAAGCATAAAGGAATAGTTTAGTCAAAATTAAACTTTTATGATTCAGCTAGAGCATGCAATTTACTCCTATTATCATGTTTTCTTCGTTTTATTGGTATCTTTATTTGAAAAAGCAAGAATGTAAGCTTAGGAGCCGACCCATTTATGTTTCAGCACCTGGGTAGCGCTTGCTGCTGTCTAAATGTAGCCACCAATCAGCAAGCACTACCTAGGTGCTGAACTTTAGTAGGTTTTGGAGTAGCAATGCATTACCATTAGCTAGCTACTGATTAGTAGCTGCACATATATGCATCTTGCCATTAGCACACTCAATGTATTCAGCTAACTCCTGGTAGTGCATTGCCGCTCCTTCAACAAAGGATACCAGGAGAGCAAAAATAATTTTATAATAGAAGTAAACTGGACGGTTGTTTAAAATTGTATGTTCTATTTGAATCATGAAAAAATACATTGGTTTTATGTCCCCTTAAAGTGAAAGTAAATCCTAGCATTTTGCAAACGCTAGGATTTACTATTGAAACAAATAAAGGGCACTTTTATTCATGAAGTATAAGATACTTCATGTAGAAAGCTCCTTTATTTAATTTGCGCGGAGACAGGGGCATCAGCGGCCATTCGGCCCTTGATAAATCGGCCCCTTACAGTAAACTGTCTTACAAATCAGTTATCCAAGAGCAGACTAGGTGCAAACTCAAGTAGGGATTACACACAAATTCAAAAAGACTCAGCACAATGTTAACTTGCATTCACTGATAGATGCAGTGAATGCTAAAAACATATACTTCTTTACACAAGTACTAAATATGTTGAGATTCTATCAAACATGACCACCAACTTGTTATCCAGCTAGATGCAGATAGACCAACATGTTTTATTTTAGGTAAACATGTACCCAACTACATCAAGTATAATGTGTGATTCTGAACACTTTAGGAATAAACTTCAGCCTCAATTGCTTTTGCTTTCCAAGAAATAACGTATCTGTATTGTAATTCATCACCCATGGTAAAGAGACAATAATCTTACACAATTTACACAACTTTGAGAGTTAAATGTTGGTATTGAAAGTAGCAATTTAAAAAGGTTACTGTGTTCAGCCAGCTTCCAACTATAATCTTGGTATTTTGACAAGCCAACATCGTGAAACGATTTCCCCCCAGTACTTAAACAGAACCACCAACCACAGAGTCCTGGCTTACTAATAACAACGCTGCTTGCCTCAATACCCTCATGGCAAACTGCCTTCTAATAAAGTGTATACCTTATTTCTCAGATAAACCTCACCAGAGAATGCAGCTTCAAATGTAAACAGAAGCCTCCAAACCCTATAGTTAAGGAATGGTATCCCACAGTTTTTGTACATTGGTAATTTCCTACATAATTTTGTTTAAATACAGCTTTTATTTTGAAATGGACAATATAGTTAAAGGGTCCCCTTATGTGGCAATATAGGATGGCCATTAGAAAATAAAAACAAATAATCAATATTAAGAATGTAATACTGTTAGGGATAGATAGATAGATATATAGATAGATAGATAGATAGATAGATAGATAGATAGATAGATAGATAGACATACAGAGACTTTCCTTTCATTTGGCTGGAAAGTATTTATATTGAGTATTGTGTTTTCTCTGAAGTTTGTTTTCTTTTAATCATTACCAACCAGAGGGTTAGGCTATAAGGCAGCTCTGAAATGAGGGAAAATATTTGAAATAACTTGGAATAGGGATTGCCCAAAGAATAGAAGTAATGCAGGGCTTGGTCGCTGGCGTTGCCAATTTTCCCCACTGACTGAACTTGGCTCAACAATCCCAGAATTATCAGGACGTAGTTTCCAGACCAGCAAATTGCAATGATACAAAAGAATGTCTGAATCCTGCAGGCTGTAGACTGGTGTCAGAGACAATCTATTTCTGGCATCACCTACAAGCTGAATGAGTTATAAGAAGCAATATGAGTAGTTATCAGTAACATGTAGTTAATGAATAAGTGGAGTTGTACAAAAGATTTATATAAATCAGTTAAAATAGACTCATAATAAATGTTATGAGAAGTTTGTTTTCAGAGGAATATGATGAGATGTATGTAGTATGTTGCATAACAAACTATCGACAAGATTACAAGTTGTGCAGTACGACTATACCACTGAAAAATTGGCTATTGCACGCAGATTATGCAGGTCTCTCGTATTACAAGTCGCAGCGGTACGGTTATGCCGCTAGCATTTTAGCCTTTACGCAACTCTCCATTCCACATTTAAAAAATGACTTTCTAATGTGGAATTTTGATGTCTCCCGTATTATAGGTTGTGCGGTCCGGCTTTTATGCTGTAGTTATAGCTTTATACCACCACGATCCAATCTGCGATCTAAGACCAGTAGTTATGGATTTTGCGAAACAAAAATGTTTCCCAAAACTCATAACAAAAATGTTACAAAGTACACTAACACCCATAAACTACCTATTAACTCCTAAACCGCCACCCACCCACATCGCCAACACTAAAGGAACCTATTAACCCCTAAACCGCCGGCCCCCCACATCACTACTACTATAATAAATCTATTAACCCCTAAACCGCCGGCCCCCCTAACTTTAAATTAAACTTACAATATAACTACCTTCAAATAAATAAAAACGTACCTGTGAAATAAAAAAACCATAAGATTAAACTATAAATGAACCTAACATTACTATTAAAAAAAATAAAATAAAAAACCTAATTTACAATATTAAAAAATCCTAACACTACGTAATTTTAGTGTTTTGGTTTTTTTTTTTGTAATGTTATTTTTTTTTATTTTTTCAGGTTTTTACATAACTTTCTTTTTCCCATAGACATCAATGGAGATTGCGTTATAGCGATTGCCATTCCGCGATTGCAGGTGTTAGTTTTTTTCTAACACTTTCTCTCCATTGATGTCTATGGGGGAAAATGTGCATGAGCACGTCAAGTCAGACCTTGGCTTTTGTGTGTAATGGAGCTTAACGCACTATATCGCACAACAAAAGAAGGTTTTCTGTTGCTTGTAATGGCAGCGCTATGGAAAGTGCGATACCGCTCCTTTTTGTGCGCTATTTACACACCGGGTTTAGCGCACAACTTGTAATCTTGGTGCAAATGAAGTTATAGCTAGATGCATTCTGTATGGAGCAATAAAATATTTTCCAGGGCAAAATTAGATGGAATCTGTTGATATAGAATATTATGGTAGTGGTAGAGTAGCAATAGCGTCGTAATAAGCTGTTCAGTTCCGTTGGAAGAGGTTGGTACAGTAAGAAAGGGTAGTAAGAATGAGTAAGAAGTACTCCCAGAAGAATTTCTTTGGAGCAATAAGAATATATGAGTCAATACCAAATTAAATGATGGCTAGAGTGTATGAGGTAGGGGGGAGAGATGTAGGGAGTGGTTATAGCAATAGTGAGCATGTGGCCCTTGACAATATCCCTGCATGTAATGATGTCCCTTTTTTACCACCATAATATTCATATTCTCTGTTTACCCTGAAAACCACCTCCTTTCCCACTCCTCTCCCCTTTCTCTTCTTTTCTACTTATGGCCATACTTCTTGAATATTTCCAGGTCAGGGAGGCTTAGGTTCAGTGAGGGGGACTTGTTGGAGGAATTGCAAGTGTTCTATGTGTAAGGGAGGTGTAGTTTTGGGTGTTCTGTGGGTGTGGTTGAGCAGACTGTGGCCGTGAGGACCATAAATTATGTAGTAAACTAGGATATTTATAAGAAAGAGAGAAAGCCATGGGAGGGAATGTTGGGCACATCTCTAAAACTAAAACAAATATATAATCCTGTATGACATTGATTGCCCATCAATTTAGAAAAGAGAACTTACAGAGAACATTAAGATGTTTTGTATGGGAGAGATTTGAAAGTTTTAAAACTGTTGATGGATTACACAAGATAACCAGGTAAAAGTTAAATGTGCTCATGTCATAAACTTATGTCAGGGTACAGGTCAATGACATATATGTATATATACTAATATATATATATATATATATATATGTGAAAATAATATAAAAAGGATGTGTGTATATATGAGGCCATCTATTTTATCAGATGTGCTGTAGAATAGCAATTCTGATGTAAAGGATTGATTTAAAACCCATAATCAGTCCTCCCCCACTTCCTTCAATTACACAAGACACTCATAGAGATCATTTCAAAAGAGGCATTTCTAGCTAGAGTGTGAAAATGAAGTCCATACCAGATTGTAATTAAAGTTTCCCTCTGACACTAAAACATTTGCTCCTTAATTAGGAAGTGCAAACTTCAGAGCACTCTTTACCCCATGCAGTGAGTGAAGACGAAGTGTCTGGGAATTTTCTTTAAGGTAGGATGAGATTTGGGGGGAGGAGCAGTGTTGGTTGAAGAAATGACTGTTAACAGCCATGTGTAAATTGTCCCCATGTGAAGTCTCCATGTGCACGGAACAGACAAATTAACATTTACAATTCCTGTATAGCATAAATAAAAATATATTATTCTTGAAAAAGGAATGATGCAAATTTTTCATGTGTGTGTTTGAAATAATTCAAATAACCCATATATGTATATATATTAAGCCGGGACATCTTAAAGGGGTAATTGCTGTATTGAATCTATATATGAAAAATAAAGTCACACCTGTAATAAATTGAATGGAAACTGTAATAATCCCATGTTTGAAATATATATATATATATATATATATATATATATATATATATATATATATATACACAACACACAGAGAAAACCCAACACTCACTTACAAGCTCTCAGCTAAGATTTAAAAGCAAAAATGGAAAGGTTAGTCACCGCATCTGGCCAAATGGGACAAGCTCAGGTACCATGTCAAGGTCCTCTCCAATACCTGAGACCCTAAAACAGCCACACAATGCAAGCTTGAGTGCTGGGTTTTCTCTGTGTGTTGTATTAATTTGTTTTGTAATTTTCCCTATGATTCTTGCACCCAGACCTGTCTGGGGTTAACTGCTTATGGCTCTGGGGACAGCACAGCTTCCTGTGAGTGCCAGTGGCACCCAGGGCTGAGCATGTTGCAGGGTCATAGGATGTGTACCCGGTCCGGTATGAGAGTGCAGTTCCCTTCCGTGTTTTTATATATATATATATATATATATATATATATATATATATATATATACAGGTAGCCCTCAGTTTACGCCGGGGTTAGGTTCCAGAAGGAATGGTTGTAAATCGAAACCGTTGTAAATTGAAACCCAGTTTATAATGTAAGTCAATGGGAAGTGAGGGAGATAGGTTCCAGGCCCCTCTCAAAATTGTCATAAGTAACACCTAATACATTATTTTTAAAGCTTTGAAATGAAGACTTTAAATGCTAAACAGCATTATAAACCTAATAAAATAATCACACAACACAGAATAAATAATTAAATTAATTAAATGTACAAAAACATTTGCTAAACAGCATTGTAAACCTAATAAAATAATCACACAACACAGACTTCACTTGCATTTTTCTGCAAATAGTTCTTTCTATGCATTCCAATCTGGACTGATTTATAGACAGGAAGATCTTGTTCCTTTGAAATCTGCTTGATAGCTCAGGTCTGGTTAAACTGATTAATTTCAGCTTGCTTGGCTTTGCTGCAACACAAGCGGACAGCTCCACCTACTGGCTATTTTAATAAATGCACTGCTTCTCAATGCTTTTCAATAGCAGTCACATGACTGGAAAAAAAGGTTGTTATTCTGAAACGGTGTAAATTGAACCATTGTAAAATGAGGGCCACCTGTGTATGTATATATATATATATATATATATATATATATATATATATATATATATATATATATATATATAGAAAACAAGAGAATGCACTCTCAGGACTTTTTCAAAACAACCAATTTAATGGAACGTTTTCGGGGTTCACAACCCCTTCATCAGCATGAAGGGGTTGTGATGAAGGGGTTGTGAACCCCGAAAACGTTCCATTAAATTGGTTGTTTTGAAAAAGTCCTGAGAGTGCATTCTCTTGTTTTCTATTTGATGCTATATCATTGCACCCAGGCGAGTTGGCTATCGGTGGGCTGAACTGGAAATTGCCTACTATATATATATATATATATATATATATATATATATATATATATATATATAAAACATGTTTTTCTGTTTTTCCAGATGGAGCTAAAAGATGATAAATACAAGATACTGCATAGAAATGAATGTATATATATATCTTTTTTTTTTTTTTTGGAAAGCATAAAATGTCTTAGCATCTGTATTTTTTTAAGAATATTTGTGGACCTAAAAAGAAATGATTAATAACACTTATTTTTATTTCAGATGGACCATAGACAAGATTCATGCATGCAGAATTTGTTGGAGATGTAGAACATGCTGTATTTGTGTAAATACATATATAACAGATGTATAAATGCCATTAATTTCAGAATAATTAGCAGTATGAATTTACTTTAATATAGTATGATGTTGGGGACACATGATGTTTCATATTGAAATAATCAGAGAAATGATATGATGCTGCCCCATCTATAATTAATATTGTGAGTGATTGTTGCAGGAAGTTATGGTCTAATGAATAACCATTTCATAGAAATAATGAATTGTTAAAAATGTTGGATAGTAAATGTATTGCTGTGCTTGTTTGTCACGCTGCCCCCGGTGTTATGATGCGATAATAACAGCCAGAAGGCTTTTTGGCTCTTAAAAATGAAATTCCCAGGTAACCAATGGGATGATCAGCTCCGTAAGGGCCAATAACAAAGCAGGTTTTCCAAAAAGGACCTCCCATATTCTCACCCATGATGGAAACACATATAAGCTTAATGCAAGATAGGAGAAGGACAGATTCTGCTGAGCTGACTTGTAACTGGTTTGTTGGGCGTGAAATACCATTACTCTAGCAAAGCTGGTCTACCTTTTCTCATTGATTGCAAAATATACTTATTGGTATTCTGAGGTGAGATTAAACCTGTGGAGAGATATTAGATATCGATTGGTGTTCATCTTGGTAAAGTATTAAAAGATTGTTGATAGATTAAAGAGAGCAGTTTGTATTTCAAGCTAGTATTTCATAGCCTGTGTATTGTTAAACAAATATCCTTGATGCTAAATCATTCATCTGTGCAAAATATAGAATATATATATATGTATATCTTAGAATTGATTTTAATTATAAGTAACTAAAAATTTGTTCCTGTTTAAATAAATAGACATTTTAAAGTAACGGTTTACAGTAAGAATATATGTATTTTTAGTATCCTAATTAGAATTGTATTAGAATCAATTGCAGCTAAATAGCTGAGTATATATATTGTCCTATTGTTTATTAGTACTGTTAATTGTATTGCTGAATATTAGTAGCTGTTATCTTAAGTCTCACTGTGATATTTTAAATGCAATTCTGAATGAAAGGCTATTGTGAATAAGGCCAGTTCTAAAGGTAAACGTGTATGAACTCTGCATAGCATATTTTAAATAGTTTTTAAACGTGTATAGTATTGTCTCACATTCTGATCCATACAAATATATCCAATGTGTTCATAGATATTAACTAATAAAAAGAATTCAGGTATTTATATTAATTTTGTGGTTTCTAGTAGATGCATATTGATTGAGGGTTTATTTTTAAAGGATAATTATTAAATATATTGTATTATAACCCTGCCATAGACTGACATATTATTTGGAGAGCACTACTGAGATTCTTATAAATATACTGACATATTATATGGAGGCACTTGCATGAGATATTATTAATATTTATTATATTGATATCATATATTTGTAGTAAATAGAAATTATTATAAAAGAGAGAAAAAATTTAATATTTCGAAATTAATATTTTGAAAATATTTTTTTTTGAAGATTGAAATATTGATGTTGATATTTTGAAATATTGTTAAAGACTAATTTTTGAAAAATTTATAAAAAATATTAATTTTTCATATTTCAAAATTCATAAAAAATATTAATTTTTCATATTTCAAAATTCATAAAAATATTAATTTTCTTTATTTCAAAATTCATAAAAATATAAATTTTTCATATTTCAAAATTCATAAAAAATATAATTTTTTTCATATTTCAAAATTCATAAAAATATAAATTTTTCATATTTCAAAATTAATATTAAATTTTTTTGAAAATATATATTTTTTTCTTTCTCTCTTTTTATTGGTAAAAATTGTATTAGCATTTTAATTTAACTAAATACTAAGCCAATATAATAATGTCTATTACTAGGAGTGACTCATTTAATTCTGTACATAGCGTTGAAAATGGTCCCCTGACAATACCCCTTACTCGAGGTCAGGTCCTGAAGAAGGACATTATAGACCACATTAAAGAGAGGCTTAATATTGCGGGTGAATTAAATGATTTTATGGATATGCTTGAAATTAGGGCTAAAAATATTACCATTGATAATAATATGTGGAATGAAAACAATTAATTATTCCAAGAATTATTAATGATTAATCATTGCAAGACTCTCAAAAAGTGAGACAAATTAATACTAAAATCTTGGCCCCTTGTGATATGCGTTATTGACGAAATATCACTTTGTGTCATAGACAAAGAATTGCAAATACAGGAGCTAGAAAGTAGTATTAGTTCCTCAC
This sequence comes from Bombina bombina, assembly GCF_027579735.1. Taxonomy (NCBI): domain Eukaryota; kingdom Metazoa; phylum Chordata; class Amphibia; order Anura; family Bombinatoridae; genus Bombina; species Bombina bombina. The sequence continues at coordinate 246,654,540 of NC_069502.1, forward strand.
GCAGATGTGAAGAGGATTTAAAAATAGCCAAAAATAAAATAGATAAGTTTGCCCAAAACCAAACCACCTTAGATAAGCATAACATAGACTTACTAGCACAGATACAAGAGTTAAATAAACAGCTTGCGCAAAGCCAGAGAGAACTAAGTGATTTAAAAAGGTCATATCACCATAATGGAAACCCCTATGTTAACAGTGAGAAAAATGTAGATAATGCTAACTCCCTTAGAGAATGCATCAGGGACAAGGTGCAGAAATATATGGAAGAGTGTAGACAAATGACCCCTATTGGGTCAGAAATAGATTTCCCAAATAGACAATCACCTCATGATGTAAATCCAGGGAACTGCTGTAACTCAGCTGGTGCGGGTGAGGGAAACTCTAATAAGGACTCCCAAAGCACGTCTAATAAGGTGTATGATTCCCATAAAATAATTAATTTCCTAAAGGGTGCCGTACCTGTATTCTCCAACAAGGGAACTAACTCTGTAATTGATCACTTAGAGGCCTTTGAAAATGCATTAGCTATAATGAATGTTACAAGTGAGAAATTAAAAATTAAACTTCTGCCCTGGGTATTTGACGGTAAACATCACAAATTCTTTACTTCACTAAAGGATATGAATATTCATTCCTGGAGTGAAATAAAACGACAATGCAGAAAAGAATTCGGGCAACATCGCACTAAAACTGCGTCGAAAATAGCTGTATATGGTTTAAAATGTAGTGCGAATCAAAGTCCCATTGAGTTCATTTCTGTATTGAAAAATGCGTACAGTATGGCTGAAGATAATCCCATATTTGATTGCTCAGAATTTGTAAATTTATTTTTTGAAGCACTGCCTACACCCATCAAAATTAACTTAGCTAGAGTTTTTGATGAGGACTGCTCATTGGAATGGCTGATCAAAGAGAGTACAAAGTTATACTCTATTCAGCAGTCCAGTGAACATGGGGTTAAAAGGGAATCAAAACCCAAAATTGTGGCAGAAACTAGGGTGTCACCTAGCCCCCTCAATTTGGAGTCTAAAAAGAAAACCTACGCGGAGGTGGCCAGTCAAAACAGGCCATCTCCACAGAGGTTTAACTCTACCCCTTTCCCAAAATGGGCTGAGGCACAGAGAGACTATAACCAAAGTGGGGGACATAATCAGGTGAATAATTACTCACAAAGAGAGTACTCACCAAATAATTGGTATCCGCGCAAGGGTAGATACAATAGATGGCGAAGATATTCTCAGGGTAACCAGACACCCCAAGTATATAATGCTCCCCAAAGTACTAATACTGAACAAGCTGAACCCCAGGGGCAACCACGCCAGAATAGAAGTAGCGGCCCTGATTCTGAGGGAACCCAATGATCCAGGAATCATTATTATGGGGCAATTCGCTAATATGAGTCAACCTTCTACGGATCAGCAACCAAACAATACTTTTTTAGGTGTACAGCCGGTGGTCAGCAGTGGACCACAGGCACAGTCATAAATACTGCAGTATCACCTGAAAGGGAGGGGAGAGATATACAAAATACAATGATAAATGTCAATGGTACTAATTATGTTCTCTCCCCACAGACCAGAAATGGACGATTTAGCTGTGATGACGAGCAACCTCGGCCTGAAAGCATTAACCAATCCTTTACTTTGCAACGTTCTCTTAACCTTATTTCCACAGATGCAGTACACAAGAATCCGGCCGACCCTGTCATAGAGGGGACCGGTAGGTATGAAGTTTTTTCTGCATCGGAAAACATGGTGAATTCAGGTAACACGTGGCGAAGCCCACAGATGTATGATAATGCCAATTTTATGTATGAAATGGTAGAAACTGCAGGGAGATATTATGTATTAGCTGAGCTGCAAGATTCAGTCTCCAGCCCTATGATGGGATTAATTGATACTGGATCTCAGGCAACTATTTTATCCCACAGGTACTACACACAGCTAAATGAGCTAACACCCCACAAACCTAAAATAAAAGAATTTGATGGTTCTCTAATAGGTGTTGCTGGTGACTCTCTAAAAGTCTATGGTAAGGTCTGGTTAAAATTTAAATTAGGGAACAGGGTCATAAGACACCCTGTCATTATAGTGGATCTGCCAACTGATCGTTTAATTATTGGTAGTGATCTCCTGAAGCGATTAAGCACCATAATTAGTTGCATAAATAATGTAATTTGGTCACAAGTTAAAAGGCCTATCAATTATGAGAAACCAGATGCTGTGGAGATTCATTTCAGGAATAACTCTGTACCTGAAATCACTATTATACAAATAGATGATCAGACTCCTTTAAGTGGCTCTGATGGTAATACTTTTAAAATTTCGCCTGGAAAGATAGCGAATATTTCCTTAGACGGCAATGTATTAACCATATCTCTCCACAAGGGGGATCATAAAATCCCTAAGGGGGGGGGGGCACGCTCAATACCTCGCAGGGATTGAGAGAGTTAAAGAGGATCTATTTATCCCTATACAAGTGCATGACCTTGGTACAACAAAATATGCCAAATTGAACTTAAAACAGGAAGCTAGCTATATAAGCGAAGGCTTGTTAGCACAGATAGCTGAACCTAAAGTGATTAAATATCTTTCTCCCCAAGACCACTGTGTCCACAACCTGGATAACAGGTTTGAAAGCTATAACATCACAGCTAAATGCTTATTATCTATAGGTAATAAATCAGTGAAGCACCTGTTTTTAGTTTTAAATACTCCCCATAATCAAATATACATTGGCAATGATATCTTACATAGATATGCAATACAAATAGATTTGATTAAATATTGGAGCAGGTTAAAGGGGGACCCTGAAGTATTTCAGGATGAAAGTGCAGCCCTTAAATCAAACCAGCAATTACCATATGCTGTAAATATGCAGGTGTCTAACGATGTTATAATTCCTGCTTGGGCTGATAAATTTCTTTTACCCTTACAGGTAAAGAGAGGTCAGAAATTAAAAACTTCTGAAACACTAATTTGCCTCTCCCATAGAATACAAAATCTGGGTGTCACCGTGACCTACACTCCTTTGGTAAATATTGGAACTATTCCAATACATATTATTGTGCATAACATGAGCCCACAGGATATAAACCCAAGGGGACTACCATAGGATACGCGCTGGAATCAAGTTATTACACTTTTGGATTCCAGAATAATGTAATTGGGCTAATACCTGAAGGATACTTAACTGAAGAACAATTAATAGAACAATCCTTTACATCTATGCCAGAGGGTCTATTTAATATTCAGTCTATTTATCCCTTCAGCTCAGAGGAAGGCATCTGTAAAATTGAAGAAGCCTCTCTAGTGTTTGATCAGACGATCAAACAGCAAGATTACCCCAATACCCAGAGTCATGGGGACAATGTAAATTATAATCAAGGGGATCTCACTTCTAGGTTGGAAGAAGCCTATGAAATAGGACAGCCTGAAATCTTTCCAGGATTTCAGCAAATAGTGGAAGAGCAAATATCCTTAGCTAATGGCTGTTCCAGTGATGATGAACGCCAACATCTGCGAGAACTCCTGATGGAGTACAAGGATATTTTTGCTAGGGATTCTTATGACTGTGGTACTACAGACTTGCACATTGCAAGAATACAAACAGATCCCGATGCACCACCTGTCTTTGTTAAACAATACAGACTTCCTTTAGCCTCATATGATTCTCTTGCAGAAATCATAAGGAACTTGGAAGAAAGAGGTATTATCAGACAGGTACACAGCTCTTATAACAATCCTATTCTAGGTGTTCTGAAGCCCAATGGACAATGGTGTTTGTGTGCTGATTTAAGACAGCTAAACAAACGAGTGTACATGTCTGGCTGGCCTGTGCCATATATTGACCAATGCCTAGCACAAATGCAGGGATCCAAAATATTCACTGCCATTGATTGTGCACAGGGATATTAGACCATAAAAGTACACGAGGAGGACCAGTATAAGCTGGCATTCTCATTCCAAAAGGTCCAATATGCATTTCAAAGACTCCCTTTTGGATACATAAATTCTGGACATGAATTTGCTGTATTCATGCATAAGGCTATGCCTGATGCACTGGAAAGGGGGACCTTATCTTATGTTGATGATGTTTTAATCAAAAGCACAGACTTTGAGAAACACATCGCAGAGCTTAAACACGTCCTCAGCCAACTTAAAAGGGCAGGTGTCAAATTATCCCTACAAAAAGCTCAATGGTGCCGCACTCGTGTAAACTTCTTGAGACATGAAGTTACTTCTGAAGGGCTAAATCCTCAGAAGAAAAAGGTAGAAGCTATAGTAAATTCTAAAAACCCAACTAACTTAAAGGAATTGAGATCATTCCTGGGTATGACGAATTATTCTCGCAAATTCATTGATAATTATGCAGAGTTAGCTAAACCACTACTACTTCTTCTAAAGAAGTATGTGAAATGGCACTGGAGTGAGTCTCAAGAGACAGCCATCAAAGAGCTGAAGAGAAAACTCACTCAAGCACCTTGCTTAGTGTACCCTGAAGGTGGTAAACCTTTCTTCTTAGAAACAGGTTACACAGATGTAAGCATGAGTGCTGTTCTATACCAAAAGCATGATAATTTAAGCAAAGCCATTTCTTATGCGAGCAAAACTCTTTTCCCAGTGAAATAAAATTTAGCGATTGCGAAAAAGCCCTCTTATCTACTGTATGGGCTCTACAAAATTTCCGCAGCTATGTACAGGGCCAGAAAATTATTGTAGAAGTGGCCCACCAGCCTTTGCTATATTTGCAAAGTGAGAGAATAAGAGATGGGAATTTGTCTAATAGCTGCATAACAGCGTGGACTCTTTCCTTACAAGGCTGGCCCTTAGAAATTCGCTATAAGCAGAATAAAAAGAATCCAGTCGCACAGGGGCTTGCTGAGCTCCACGACTGTACCGCTAAGGATCCTGGGGAAAAATTATCAGAAGATGATTTCCTGGAGGAACAATTGCTTTCCCCATATAAAATGTACAATGAGGACCATTGTCAAACATTACCTTGGGTATATGTTGATGGTTATTCTTACCATGCCACTATTGATAATGAGCGCAGACTAGTCGCTGGCATTGGTATAACTTGGGCAAAAGGATTCCCAAATATATCTATAGGTTTCAACATTGGACCAAGATCCAGTCAAGTTGCAGAACTCACTGCTGTTCTAAAAACCATTGAAATGGCTATTGAACATGGTATTCATGAATTTGTGATCATAACTGACTCAAATTATGTGCGTGACAGTTTTGTTGAATACCTGCCAACTTGGAAAAGAAATGGCATGCAGAAAAGCAATAACAAATCAGTCAAGCATGGCAAGTTGTTCTGCGAGATTGATAATCTGGTGGTATCCAATGATTTAACCATACACTGGAAAAAGACCACGGGTCATTCCAGGGTTCTAGGCCCAGATAAGGAAGGCAATGAAGGCAATGATCTTGCGGATTCATTAGCCAAACAAGGAGCGATAACTGGAGAACTCCTTAATATTGACCACTTAATGGGTGCAATTCATGTAGAAGCCATTACCAGAAACCAGGCAAAACAACAAAGTGAAAAAGGGGTAGTGTACAAGCGCTAAGGTAATCCCCAAGCTGTATCCAAACAGAGATCCTAACCAACCTCCAAAAAATATGCACAAGTAGTAAGAAGTGAATACAGCGCCAACAAGAGGCCAAGGGATAAATATACTCACAGAGAGATAAAAGAAGATTATTTAATGAACCATGTTAAAATGCATCAGTAATAAAAGACTATATATAAAAATGTAAAAAGCACATATAAATAAAATTATTTTTTTATATATAGTCTTTTATTACTGATTCATTTTAACATGGTTCATTAAATAATCTTCTTTTATCTCTCTGTGAGTATATTTATCCCTTGGCCTCTTGTTGGCGCTGTATTCAAAACAACAAAGTGAGCCTAACTTGTCAGGATTCTCCTAGTGAGGACCTGATCACTAGTCAAAAAGAAGACCCCGTTGTAGGCACCTTCTATAAACACATAGAAGATCCTGAAAATAACCCCATATCAAAAGATGATTGTATTGGCAAAGAAGATCTTAGAATCTTAATGAAATCCAGAACACAATTCAAGTTACAGGATGGTTTGTTAATTAGAACCTCCAAAACTGACATCCAACAATGGGTAGTACCCACCAAGTACATCTGGTCATCGTGGTGCCAAACTCATGTATTAAATATTGCATGACTACGCTTTTTGGCCACACATGTTGAAAGATTTTCAAACCTACTGTCAAGGTTGTTTAATCTGTCCACAGTTCCAACCCACTGCACCAACGCATAGAGCGCCATTGCAGAAAAGGGGGATGGTAATGCCATGGTCAGATATACAAATTGATTTTATTGGTCCAGTAACAAGGTCATCAAGAGGTAACAAATACATTTTAACCGTGACATGCCTGTTCACTAAATGGGTAGAGTGCATCAGTGCACATAACAATAGTGCTGAAACATGCGCAGCATTGCTCATCAACCATGTGTTTTCCAGATTTGGTTTGCCCCAAAGAATCGAGACAGATCGGGAAACCCACTTCACTAGCGATGTGATGACCAAAATGTAGAAAATACTAGGGGTTAAAAGAAAGCTCCATATTGCATATAGAGCTGCCTCAAGTGGTGGTGTAGAGCGTTACAACCAGTCAATTGTTAAAATCCTCAAAAAGTTTGTGAGTGAAACGGGTAAAGACTGGGATGTAAAACTGCCTCTAGTCCTAATGGCATTAAGAGCAACTCCAAGTAGTGCTACCAAGATGTCACCTTTTGAACTGATGACTGGTAGGAGAATGGTTCTACCTCAGCATCTGCTGTACTGTACATCAGACCAAAACTTGAGAAACGCTGCCAATACACATCAATATGTGGAGAACCTAAGAAAGCACCTGCAATACGCCTTTGCATTTGCTCAAAGGAATTTAGAGAAAGCTGCAACTGCCACTAAAACCTATTATGATCTCAAAACCTCCAAAAAGGAATATGAAATAAATGATAAAGTTTATCTTTATAACTTTGGAAGAGATCAGGTTAGGGAGAAGAAATTTCTTCCCTCATGGAAGGGTCCTTTTGTCATTACCGACAAAATATCTCCAGTGGCCTATAAAATACGGATCCCCAAATATGAAAGTTTCATAGATAAATGGGTCCATATCAATCAATTGCGAGCGTGTCATCCTAGGTCCCAACTACAAGTCATAGAGGGAGAATGAAGTGTCATATCCCCAAATGCACTAAAGACATACTGTAGTTTAAAGATGCCTAGCTGATAAACATGAAGGCTCAAATATGACGGACTCTCTACATAAGAGACTGTATATGATGTATACGACCAACAGCCTCACCGAGTACCACTGACTTTAATCCAATTCAAATACATGTGTCCTACATATATTTGAATTTGAAAGGGGGAATTATGTCAGGGTACAGGTCAATGACATATATGTATATATACTAATATATATATGTGAAAATAATATAAAAAGGATGTGTGTATATATGAGGCCGTCTATTTTATCAGATGTGCTGTAGAATAGCAATTATGATGTAAAGGATTGATTTAAAACCCATAATCAGTCCTCCCCCACTTCCTTCAATTACACAAGACACTCATAGAGATCATTTCAAAAGAGACATTTCTAGCTAGAGTGAGAAAATGAAGTCCATACCAGATTGTAATCAAAGTTTCCCTCTGACACTAAAACATTTGCTCCTTAATTAGGAAGTGCAAACTTCAGAGCACTCTTTACCCCATACAGTGAGTGAAGACGATGTGTCTGGGAATTTTCTTTAAGGTAGGATGAGATTTGGGGGGAGGAGCAGTGTTGGCTGAAGAAATGACTGTTAAAAGCCATGTGTAAATTGTCCCCTGTGAAGTCTCCATGTGCAGGGAACAGACAAATTAACATTTACAATTCCTGTATAGCATAAATAAAAATATATTATTCTTGAAAAAGGAATGATGCAATTTTTTCATGTGTGTGTTTGAAATAATTCAAATAACCCATATATGTATATATATATATATATTAAGCCGGGACATATTATATTAAAGGGGTAATTGCTGTATTGAATCTATATATGAAAAATAAAGTCAAACCTGTAATAAATTGAATGGAAACTGTAATAATCCCATGTTTGAAATATATATATAACATGTTTTTCTGTTTTTCCAGATGGAGCTAAAAGATGATAAATACAAGATACTGCATAGAAATGAATGTGTATATATATATATATATATATATATATATATATATATATATATATATATATATATATCTTTGTTTTTGGAAAGCATAAAATGTCTTAGCATCTGTATTTTTTTAAGAATATTTGTGGACCTAAAAAGAAATGATTAATAACACTTATTTTTATTTCAGATGGACCATAGACAAGATTCATGCATGCAGAATTTGTTGGAGATGTAGAACATGCTGTATTTGTGTAAATACATATATAACAGATGTATAAATGCCATTAATTTCAGAATAATTAGCAGTATTAATTTGCTTTAATATAGTTTGATGTTGGGGACACATGATGTTTCATATTGAAATAATCAGAGAAATGATATGATGCTGCCCCATCTATAAGTAATATTGTGAGTGATTGTTGCAGGAAGTTATGGTCTAATGAATAACCATTTCATAGAAAAAAAAGAATTGTTAAAAAATGTTGGATAGTAAATGTATTGCTGTGTTTGTTTGTCACGCTGCCCCCGGTGTTATGATGCGAGAATAACAGCCAGAAGGCTTTTTGGCTCTTAAAAATGAAATTCCCAGGTAACCAATGGGATGATCAGCTCCGTAAGGGCCAATAACAAAGCAGGTTTTCCAAAAAGGGCCTCCCATATTCTCACCCATGATGGAAACACATATAAGCTTAATGCAAGATAGGAGAAGGACAGATTCTGCTGAGCTGGCTTGTAACTGGTTTGTTGGGCGTGAAATACCATTACTCTAGCAAAGCTGGTCTACCTTTTCTCATTGATTGCAAAATATACTTATTGGTATTCTGAGGTGAGATCAAACCTGTGGAGAGATATTAGATATCGATTGGTGTTCATCTTGGTAAAGTATTAAAAGATTGTTGATAGATTAAAGAGAGCAGTTTGTATTTCAAGCTAGTATTTCATAGCCTGTGTATTGTTAAACAAATATCCTTGATGCTAAATCATTTATCTGTGCAAAATATAGAATATATATATATGTATATCTTAGAATTGATTTTAATTATATGTAAATAAAAATTTGTTCCTGTTTAAATAAATAGACATTTTAAAGTAACGGTTTACAGTAAGAATATATGTATTTTTAGTATCCTAATTAGAATTGTATTAGAATCAATTGCATCTAAATAGATGAGTATATATATTGTCCTATTGTTTATTAGCACTGTTAATTGTATTGCTGAATATTAGTAGCTGTTATCTTAAGTCTCACTGTGATATTTTAAATGCAATTCCGAATTAAAGGCTATTGTGAATAAGGCGAGTTCTAAAGGTAAACGTGTATGAACTCTGCATAGCATATTTTAAATAGTTTTTAAACGTGTATAGTATTGACTCACATTCTGATCCATACAAATATATTCCAATGTGTTCATAGATATTAACTAATAAAAAGAATTCAGGTATTTATATTAATTTTGTGGTTTCTAGTAGATGCATATTGATCGAGGGTTTATTTTTAAAGGATAATTATTAAATATATTGTATTATAACCGTGCCATAGACTGACATATTATTTGGAGAGCACTACTGAAATCTTATAAATATACTGACACATATATTTAATGAATTGAAAAAAATCTGCATTCAAGCACATAACTTAATCATTATATTAATCGATACTGAATAAGCCAACATATTTTACTTTTGTATTTTGCTTCTTATTTTTTTGCCTCCAAGCAGATCTGTGAAAAACCATGTGCAATCCCATCAAAAGCCTGAGATGTGCCTATTTGTATTATATTTGTGTGTGCAAATCTAATGGAAATGTAGCAAAATATTACACCCAATACTAAAGGACTATACACTATTCAAAAGAAAGACAAAAAAGCACAAAGCAATAGAACAGACAAAGGAATAGACCTGTATAGTTTCTTAAAGAGACAATAAACTGCTGGGTACAACTACTCAACATGCTATTGTTTTTCCTCCTGTACCTGCAGCTCTTTTTAAAGCCATTATATTATTTTAGCCCATTAAAGAAGCCATTTGGTAAATCTCTACCTCTTTATAATTGGTGCCGCCATTTTGAAATGCACATTTTGTTACATCCTGTGCCAGAAGCCATGCACTTTCACAGATCAGTAACGTCGCTGGCTTTTTGACATCTGCAACTTGCGCTTTGAATTAGCTCATGTAGAACGTCACTAACCAGCACTTGTGAAGAGTTAAGAGAATGGCTTAAGAGAGCTGCAAGCACATGAGGAAAATAAATATGCTGGTGTGTAATAACCATGCTACTGTGTTCTACCCAGCAGTTTAATGTCCATTTAAGTCACTAACCATGAAAAACTGAAATAAGGCTGATGAAAACATTACCCTCTGGGTTTTCTGTAATTCTAATCACTGGGATTTAACACTGACCTGATTGCACAAGACTATTGGGCCGATTTATCATGGCACGAATGGGGCCAAATACCCCTGTTTCCACACGAGCCTTTAGGCTCACCGGAAACAGGAGTTTAGAAGCAGCGGTCTTAAGACTGCTGCTCCTTAACTTGTCCACTGCCTCTGAGGCTGAGGACATCAATCCGCCTGATCGCATATGATCGGGTTGATTGATACCCCCTGCTAGCAGACGATTGGCCACGAATCTGCAGGGGGCGACAATGCACAAGCAGTTCACCAGAACTGCTTGTGTAATGTTAAATGCCGACAGCATATGCTGTCGTCATTCAGCGATGTCTGGCAGACATGATACGGTACAGAGTATCATGTCCGCAAGATATTGATAAACCGGCCCCTATGTCTCAGTTATGAATGCCAACTATCAAAGAAATGTGTTGGAGTCCTTAACAGCAGGTGAGTTACCTGTGTCAGTCTTTGTACAAATATATCAAAAGGTTTGTGATTTGGGTTGTCAGTAACAGGGATGTGGCAATTGAATAGCGGAATAGTGTTATTTTAAAGGGACATTAACCCCTTAAGCGCGGAGCCAGCTCCACCCCTGTGCTGAACTGGTTTCGAGTTTTTTGATGCTGCTCACATGTAAATCTCATTGTATCCCATTGTTCAACGAGAAACCCACACATATTATACATAGTTTTTTTCAGCAGACACAACAGATATAAACTACATCTTGTATGTGGGGGTTAGTGCAGGAGGGATACAAAAGACACCCCCCCCCTCCCACTGGATGTCAACAGGTGGTTGCACTTGACTCACTCCCAAGAGAGGCTGAAAAGCAAATTGTATAACATTGTTACAAAACTCAGTTACAGCTAACATAACTGGCCAAAGTTAAGGAGAGAATTTGTAAATAATAATTAATACAATTATTTTAAAATGCTTTTAAAACATTTGCTATATTTTAAATGGAGGGTTTTTGTAATTCATTATTGAATTGCCAATGTGTACTATGAGTATACAACAGATGATTTCTTTAACAAGCCAAAGTATTCAAAATATCTCTCTATATGAAAGTAATGGTTTTAAATTAAATGTAGTAAATTTAGCAATAACCCCAATGACATACAGATGTTTGGTTAAAAAAAAAAATACAACAAAAAAACCCCAAACATTTGATACTTAAAATTGTAAGGTTTGTGGATCTCATTCTGTAGCTTGGGGCTTTATTTCCAAAAATGCAATGCTTCCTTATTCTCTTATTGTGATGTAGGGTATATACACTGACTGTCTCTCCCCCTCTCCCCTGGATTCTTCTCAGCACCTGAATAACAACATTTTATCTTCTATTATTTCTGGCAGAGAGATCAAAATGTTGTTATTGAAGAATTTGGGATTCATATGCACTTGCACAGCCATTTTCCTATCCTGCAAGAATTTTATTGCTTTTATCACTGAAACTTAATCTTAACCTCATCTTGCAGTTTTGATGTGAAACCAGCAGAGTAAAAAAAAAAGTGTTTTCAGAGATTTCATCTATGTTAAAAGTTAATATACTGAAATGTTGTATAAACTTTTCAAAACAAAATATAATACTTTCTTCTAAAGCTAAATGATACTTGCTCCCTGATTATATTTAAGTTACAGACATATTTCATATTACAAAGAATTTATCTGAAAGTGTAAGAACAAGATTTACAGATGGTAAAGGTAAAAAATCTATTCCTTTGACAATTTGTGCCATTTCTAAAGCAAAATAATTTAATAATAATAATTTAACTACATTTTTGGTTCATGCATTAAAAAATATATTCTACTTTTATACATGATGATTTGTCTTAAATTAACTCCTGTCTGCTTTAATGTTTTGTAGATTTGTAGTATTTGATTATGAGCTCTAAAAACTATTCCACAGTCAATACAATAATAGACATGTATATAAAATGTACTTCAATAAAATTAAATGGATATGAAACCCATTTTTTTCTTTAATGATTGAGATAGAGCATACATTTTTAAACAACTTTCCAAATTACTTTTGTTATCAAATTTTATTTATTCTCCTGATATCCTTTGTTGAAGGAACAGTAATGCCCAACTGGGAACTAGCTGAATACATATTGCGAGCCAGTAACAAAAAGCATATAGTAAATAAGACACAAACACAGAGATGGAGGTAAGACGAACAAAGTGGTATTAATTGAATAACCAAATATGGTAGGCATGAAAACTACTAAACTATTTTGAAGAATAAATCCAAGGTAGGTGGCATTTGAGTTCCTAAAATTCAAACCCAAGCATTAGTAGGTCAAGGCCAATTCTGACTCTCAATGCAAAGCTCCACCCTTCCACAAAAGTAAACAGATGTCCTCAGAAGTCTCAGTTCAGCAGACCCATGGGAAGAGGAGCTTCCAGCTCCACCTGAAGTACCATGACCCTCCTATTAGCTTGGCCCTTGTTTCCTCCAGACGCTTACAATTAATTGGACCCTGATACCGCCACAAAAGACTACCTTACCTAATGTAAGGTAAAGTTCTTGTCAACAACCACTAAAACACCCAGCTACCCTTTTAGGACCCTTTTAAAATTGCTTAATTAAAATCAAGGCCCTCATCAGTAATATACACACCATCTGGACATTAGAGATGCCTCATAGCCTCGATAATATTATAATGATTTATAATAAATCCTTTAGCGACCAATATGGCCCTCCTTAACTATTTGTTTATCATCTTCTTTATCCAATATGCTGCATGGTGGCATACCTGATGTCTGCATGACAACTAGCTATTATGAGAAGAAACCACTCCCAATACTGAATCTGCTTCCCTCAGAGCTTCCGCCAGCTGCTGGCTTCTACCCTGCACCTGTGGAAGAGAAGAAAGGGTAGGAGCACAAAGACCACACCACTAGAATGAGGCCAAGGAGAGGAAAAATCACTTTAGCATCCTCAAATATGCCCATTAACAGCAGGATTACCCCCATGGGAATTGTCTTGGTCTGTTCCCGGCTTAAAATGCCCCATGGGCCTAATATCCATACTTGGCCCACTGATATGGTGCTCCCACTTAATTGCCTCCCTACACCACCTCAGACCCGGTGATCCCCTTCCTACCTTTTGCTGAGAGAGCTTCATGTCCACACTACTCTGGCTAACCGCACTGGATTCCGCCTCCCACATGACACTCAAAGTTGCTTCGGGGGGTTTGTGGGAAGGAGACAGGCCTGGACTGGAAGTTGAAGCCATGACACTGGAAGTAGATGTAGGCAAGAAAGCCATGACCAACATTTCTACCATGGCCTCTGGGTCTAGCTAAATATATAAGGGACCCACAGGCAACCCTACCACTCATAGAGCAAATAGACCAGGAATGGGAGCAGGCAATGGAAGAGAGGCCCCACTACCCCATTTGATGCCACTAAATGATCCCCAGCTCCAGGGGAGGTCCTGCAGCTGCAAAGAGAGACCCCGCACTCCGCCGCCCACTTTAAAACTAATTTTTTGGTAATATAACGGTTTGATTTGTTCTCCAATCAGTGCTCTAGCTACAACAAAAATGCCATATCGGGAGAGCGTTTATTGGACAACAATTTAAACTGTTAGTTCATAGAAAATTTTACTTTTGAAGTTGGTGGCAGAGCACGGGCAATATGAATTTCATATCTATATTAATAAGTAATAATAGCGCATCTTCATCACAACTGATGAATTAAACTTCATCTAAAATATCCCTAACATTCTGGATCTGTTTTATAAAGAGGAAAGTTTACTATCACTTTAACCCAGCCTGACTTGCTCTCCTGCCTTCTTGCTCTCACCATATATTACACATCTAAGATTCACATGTTTTTGTGCACTTTTTACATCATCAAAGTGTGAGACAAAACTATGATACGTGTGTTTAGACAGGATAGTAGATAGATAGATAGATAGATAGATAGATAGATAGATAGATAGATAGATAGATAGATAGATAGATAAATAGATAGATATATAGATAGATAGATACATGTTTCAGTGTATTCTGATATTTCACGTTAGTTGAATAATCTATATACAATTTCAGTTATATATAATTATTTTTTTGTCCATCCCTGTGTAATCTGTTGGTGCTCTGCAGGTAAGAGACAATAGCTATGAGCATATTGTAACAGATTTTTACAAGGCTATCTGTTTAATTGTAATATGTTACAGTACACTATGATTAGAGCTTATGTACAGAAGACAGAATGAACTTGGCAGCCTGTCAGTCTGCATGAAAGACCTATAAATAACATCATTTCCTGAGCTGTCTGATCTGATCACTGGGATTATTCATATGGACAGTGACAGCAGGATTCTCTGCAGGCTATCCCAAAAACACAGCTGACCCTGTCCCTCCCTGTGACCTGGAGACTGACAGATAAACACTTCCTCATTGCTCAGGTATCACTGACAGCTCAACATCCAAAGCCAACACACTGACAGTTCAGTTGCTTGGGGATCATGTCTAGGAAGTACCGAGCTCGCAATCTTCTGTCATCAAATAAAGAAAACATTAGTTATCAACAGAACAGTGAACTCTCATACCATAGCTATTTGCAACAATGACCTGGATTCTAGTCAATCAGAATTCCCACATAAACACTGTATGGCAGCAAAATCTAGGTAAAGCGAGATGGAATCTAAAAGAAATATTTCATGATTCAGGGCATTTAAACGTCTTTCTAATTTACTTCTATTGTCAAATGTTCTTGATTCTCTTGGAATCTTTTTTTTAAAAGCAGGGGCTTGAGCTCAGGAGTGTGACTGTGCCTTGAGCACTATTTGGCAGCAGTTTTTCAAGAGTGATAGATGGCAGCACTATTTCCTGCCATGTAGTGCTCTAAACACCTACCTATGTATCTGTTCAACAAAGAATACCATGAGCTAAATTTATCATTGACGTTTTCCTCTATTTTCTCCTTAATTTTCTCATTAGAACGAATCCCCTTATTTATCATTGAAAATGCACCTAAAATAAGGGCAACTCAACTTCACCTACCAAATCCGCGTTCGCAAAGGTGCACCAAAAAAAGGGTTAATACTAGCCGTCGTAGGCGCATTTTTAAGATTCCACTGTGTAATTACGACCAGTCACAAATTTATCATTTACATCCGCCTCGCGAGAACGCAAACTTCTCTCACAAATGTGCACACAACAGTTCTCTGTAAGTACGGTGGAGAAAGTCGAGGTTGCATATGGTTGCATTAAAAAAATTTTTTTATATATATATATATACATGGTCTATGATTAAGGCAGGAAGCTGAAACGCGTAAGACAGATGATCCGCCTGTAGTCTTACCTTTCTTTTGCTGTTAGTAGTGCTGTTAGCCTATTAGATGTTACAACAATGTTTTTATACTGTCACTAATTGTTATTAAATACACTTGGATTTTGAGCCACTTTTGCATCTTTGGCTTTCATATATATATGTATATACTGAATTATGAAAGTGTCTTTTTTTTATTACTCACACAAATATGTTAATAAGGTACAAATTGGCCCCATTAATGTATAATTAATTGTTTATTCCTTGAACATAGTTAAGGTTAACTGTAGAGCAGCAATGCAGTACTGGGAGCTAGCTGGACACATCTGATGAGTCAATGACAAGCAGCAAATGTGTGTAACCACTAATCGCTCACTAGTTTATTCTTGAGCATATCCCGGTATGCTTTTTAACACCAAGGCAATTTGAACAGCCAATAGAATTTTAAAAGACCTAATTCCTATTGGCTGATTCAAATTTTTCAGCCAATAGGAATGCAAGGGACGCCATCTTGAATCGCGTCCCTTGCATTGAAGATTCAGTGTACAGCGGCAACCGTATGAAGAGGATGCTCTGCGCCGGATGTCTTCAGGATGGACCCGCTCCGCGCCTCCATGATCAAGCTAGAATATGCCGTCTGGATGAAGATTGAAGAGGTCGTCTGGATGAAGACTTCTCGCCGCCTGGATCAGGACTTCAACTCCGGGATGAACATCGTTCAAGCGGGACTTAAAAAACTGTAAGTGGATTGTCGGGGGTTTGTGTTAGGCTTTTTAAGGGCAATGCCGGTATAAATGCCCTTTTCAGGGCAATGGGTAGCTTAGGTTTTTTAGATATTTTTTTTTAATTTTGTGGGGGTGGGGGTTTGTAATGTTAGTGCGTATTTGTATTTTTTTCAGAAAAAGAGCTGCTATCTTTAGGGCAATGCCCTACAAAAGGCCCTTTTAAAGGGACAGTAAACCTCAAAAATAATGTTATATAATTCTGCACATAGTGCAGAATTATATAACATTATATTAGCCTTATCTTTATAAAACCTAATATTCCCTTTGATTTTTTTTTTTAAAAATGACTGTTTTTCAGACCCGCTCTCTGTGCTCTTCTGAGCGGGTCTGTTTTTATAACACAGCGCATCGGGCCAGCTGTCTAGTCACAGCCTGGCCCGACCGCGCCATTATACTCAGTGCAGCTCGCTCCTGCTGTCAGACAGAGCAGGAGCGAGCTTGCACTGAGTATAATGGCGCGGTCGGGCCGGGCTGGCCCGATGCGCTGTGTTATAAAAACAGACCCGCTCAAAAGAGCACAGAGAGCGGGTCTGAAAAACAGTCATTTTTTTAAAAAAATCTAAGGGAATATTAGGTTTTATAAAGATAAGGCTAATATAATGTTATATAATTCTGCACTATGTGCAGAATTATATAACATTATTTTTGAGGTTTACTGACACTTTAAGGGCCATTGGTAGTTTATTCTAGATTAGTTTTTTTATTTTGGGGTGGTTTTTTTTATGGGTATTAGAATAGGAATATTTTTTTTATTTTTGATAATTTGTTTGTTATTTTGTTTAATGTATATTTTTAGGGGGTGTTTTTTTTTATCAAAAGAGCTGTTTAACATAGGGCAATGCCCTACAAAAGGCCCTTTTAAGGGTCCCCCAAAAGGCCCTTTTAAGTAGTAGTAGTTTGGGAGGTGGGGTTTTGTATAGTGTTAGGGGGTGTTTGTATTTTTGTTTGGAGCAAAAGAGCTGTTTAACTCAGAGCAATGCCCTACAAAAGGCCCTTTTAAGGGCCCTTGGTAGTTTATTCTAGATTAGGCTTTTTTATTTTGGGGGGTGTTTTTTTTTTTTTTTTAAAAAAGGGTATTAGAATAGGAATAATCTTTATTTTTTGGCTAATTTCGTTTTTTGTTTTTTTTTGTAATGGTAGGTTTTTTTATTTTTGTAATGGTAGGCATTTTTATTTTTTCTAATGTTAGGTTTTAGTGTAAGGCAGGTTAGGTTTTATTTCACAGGTATTTAGTTTTAAATAGGAATTATTTAGTTAATAATTGTAAATTTAATTTAGATCTTATTTCATTATGTTAAAGTTAGGGGGTGTTAGGGTTAGGTTGAGGGTTAGGGTTACGTTAGGGTTAGGTTTAGGGGTTAATATAGTTTAATTTCGGTTGTTGCAATGTGGGGGGCTGGCGGTTTAGGGGTTAATAGGTTTATTTAGTTAATAATTGTAAGTTTAATTTAGCTCTATTTTAATTATGTTAAAGTTTGAGGGTGTTAGGGTTACGTTAGGGTTAGGGTTACGTTAGGATTAGGGGTTAATAGTTTAATTTAGGTTGTTGCGATGAATAGGAATAGGGGTTAATAACTTTAATATAGTTGCGGCGATGTTGGGGTGCGGCGAAATAGGGGTTAATAACTTTATTATAGGGGCGGCGATATCGGGAGCGGCAGATTAGGGGTTAATAATTTTATTTAGGAGGCTGAGATATCGGGAGTGGCAGATTAGGGGTTAATAACTGTAAGCAGGCATCGGCGATGTCAGGGGCAGCAGATTAGGGGTGTTTAGACATGGGGTTTATGTTAGGGTGTTAGGTTTAAATGGTATTTTCTTTTTCCCCATAGACTTCAATGGGGCTGCGTTACGGAGCTTTTGTTTCTGCAAACGCAGGTGTTAGACTTTTTTTTTGCCGGCTCTGCCCATTGATGTTTATGGGGAAAGCGTGGACAAGCACGTCAAAACACTGCTTTTTTTTGGTGCGGTATGGAGATCAAAATCTCCATATCGCCCGCACAAGCCGGGTTTTTTTAAACTTGTAATGGCAGCGCTATAGGGGGTTAAATAACGCAACTTTTGTTGCATTCTTTACTTTCCCTATAGCGCTCAAAACTCGTAATCTAGGTGATTGTACTTTGTAATCTATTTTTATGTGTTTTGTGCAACTTTTTATTTTTCGAGAAACAGTTAACTACAGTTCTGAGATTGCAGTTATTATTCTAGCGTAAAACGTGATTGCACTCACACGATTGTGCTCCACTTGTAATATGAGCACAATTTAACCTGCGTGAAAACGATTGCAAAAACCTGCACGCGTTTTCATCTGTAGCTTTAAAACATTTACAGCCATTTAACAAAAACAAATGTAAATGTCCTATGAATATTCATTATTTTTTTAGTTTAAAACTAAACAAATACCAAATAGTGCAGAAGATGGCTTTAACTGCTATGAACTGCAAAACATTGCACTTTATACTAATATTATGTATGCTATCTACAGACTCAAGCAGACTTATGTTCGCTGTCTGCAGACTTTTTTTATGTAATCTTAGTTTGTTTTTTTTGTAACTTAGGGGGTGTTAGAGAGGGAGGTTAGGGTTGTTAGCTGGTTAGGGGGGTTAGAGTTTAGTGGGTACTTTGCGATGGGGGGTGGCAGTTTAGGGGTTAATAGTATAGAGGGGTAGTTTGCAATGTGGGTGTAGCGGTTTAGGGGTTTATAGTGTAGCAGAGCAGTTTATGATGTGGGGATGTGATGATTTAGGGGTTAATAGTGTAGTGCGCTAATTTGCGGTGGGCTATGTGGCGGTTTTATGGGTTATTAGAGTGGGGGCTATTATTGGTTAGCTAGTATGGGTATTATGTTTTTCAGCTTTTCGCGATCCATTGAAGTCAATGGTGGAGTATGTTAATGTGGTCTCGATATTGTAACTTCGGCTTTTTGCGTGCATCAGGTAAGCATGCGAGCGAAAACGTTTTACTTTCAACTTGTAATACGCTCGGTACCCAACCCATGCAAAAAGCTGAAGTTGAGTGATGTTAGCGCGCAAGCAGAATCGATAAATAGCGCTCCCCTCATAACCTAGCCCTCAGGGTGCTATATTTGAAAAGCTAAAAAATCCTTTGAACTGCAGCGGAAATGTGTTTTTCTCTTTTATTGATTACAATACTGGTGTTAATTATCTCCATAAAAGTATAGGGATGTTTTCATGTTTGTGCATTTTAACAGTATAAGAAAATGGGTTAATGCTGGGTTTTTGTCTATTTGAAATTGGTTTGAATTTGAAAACATTACAAAAGCAATGTGATGTATTTTACATGAGCATTCTGATTGGTTGGAATGGAGCTATGTCACAGATGAATTCTTTGTGACAAAGCTAGCCTTCGGTGCTTATTTATTTAAACCTCATTTTTGTAATTTGTCCCACTCTGAAATGTCCTTTTAGACTCATGCCAGGCCAGTCGTGTGTTTTTAATTTGCCACCTTCTGTTTATTTTTTGTGTTATTACCATTAACTTTTTTTATAAATTGCTGCTAATGATTTACATAATTTTACTATATGTTTGCATCAAAATCTTTTTACTCTTTATATGTATATATGTTTATAATTAAGTCCCATTTTTATAGTTTGTTTTTAACCAGTCAGGTACATGATTAAAATAATAAACCGTAATCTGACACATAGTAATAATTTAAGACATTTTTAGAAAAAAAAAGAAAGAAAAGTTAGTGGCACAAAGTGGGTCCAAGGGGAAAAGAGGAAATCAAAGGGGGACAAAAGGAGTCAGATTAGGAGAGTGAAAAGTGAGAGGAGTTGAGAGAAAGGAATTCAGAGTGAAAAGAACAGGACAGGGAGCAAGGGAGGCAGTCAGAGGGGGAGAAAAAGCGAATAAAGAAAAGAGACAGGACACTTTTTAAAAATATAAAAAGTAAAATAAAAAGCAGATGCATAAAGTCAGGATTCTGGTATTTTACACAAGCTCCCTTACAAACACAGAAGACCAAGGGTTTCTCATAAAGAAAATGTAGATAGATAGATAGAGAGAGAGAGAGAGAGAGAGAGAGAGAGAGAGAGAGAGAGAGATAGATAGATTTTTGAGCTGCATCTTTTCTTTCATAGTGGAAAGATTTTCTGAAGGACAGCTATATTATTGGATTGCTTTTTAAATTAGATTTAGTATTATTTATCCCCCCTAGGAGAATATTGTTAAAGGGATATTATACAGTACTCCATTGGTAGATATATATATATATATATATATATATATATATATATATATATATATATATATATATATATATTTATATATTAAATCAAAGTAAACATAAACATAATTTAGTGAATTTATTACTGTAGCCCCTGACCTCAGTGTGATAAGAATGAAGACATTTTTTAAACATAAGTTTCATTCTGCCAGTTCTGAGCATGAGCAAATCTGACTCCCTGTTTATCTATCCCCTTACATCAATTGCGTATCCTATCTTTTCTATGGGATTTGCCTAACTCCGGTATTACGAGTCTTGGAAGAAGTGAGCGGTAGAGCCTCTACCTCCAAGACTCAAACCGCCAAAAAAAAGTCAGTAGTTAAGAGTTTTATGGGCTAACGCCGGAACATAAAGCTCTTAACTACAGTGCTACAATGTACACTAACACCCATAAACTACCTATGAACCCCTAAACCGAGGCCCCCCCACATGGCAAACCCTATATTAAATTTTTTAAACCCCTAATCTTCCGACCGGACATCGCCACCACCTACATTATCCCTATGAACCCCTAATCTGCTGTCCCTAACATTGCCGACACCTATATTATCTTTATTACCCCCTAATCTGCCACCCCCAACCTCGCCGCCACCTACCTACACTTATTAACCCCTAATCTGCCGACCGGACATCGCCGCCACTATAATAAATGTATTAACCCCTAAACCGCCGCACTCCCGCCTCGCAAACACTATAATAAATTTTATTAACCCCTAATCTGCCCTCCCTAACATCGCCGCCACCTACCTACAATTATTAACCCCTAATCTCCCGCCCCCAATGTCGCTGCTACTATAATAAAGTTTTTAACCCCTAAACCTAAGTCTAAACCTATCCCTAACACCCCCCTAAGTTAAATATAATTTAAATAAAACAAACTAAAATTACTATCATTAAATAAATTAATCCTATTGAAAAATAAATACTTACCTATAAAATAAACCCTAATATAGCTACAATATAACTAATAATTACATTGTAGCTATTTTAGGGTTTATATTTATTTTACAGGCAACTTTGTATTTATTTTAACTAGGTACAATAGCTATTACATAGTTATTAACTATTTAATAACTACCTAGTTAAAATAATTACAAAATTACCTGTAAAATAAATCCTAACCTAAGTTACAAATACACCTAACACTACACTATCAATAAATTAATTAATTAAATAAATTAAATACAATTATCTAAACTCAAATACAATTAAATAAACTAAAATATAGTACAAAAAAACCCCCACTAAATTACAAAAAATAAAAAAATATTACAAGAATTTTAATCTAATTACACCTAATCTAAGCCCCCTAATAAAATAAAAAAAAAACCAAAATAATAAAATTCCCTATCCTATACTAAATTACAAAATTAATCAGCTCTATTACCAGCCCTTAAAAGGGATTTTTGCGGGGCATTGCCCCAAAGTAATCAGCTCTTTTACCTGTAAAATAAAATACAATCCCCCCCCAACATTACAACTCACCACCCACACACCCCTACTCTAAAACCCACCCGATCCCCCCTTAAAAAAACCTAACACTACCCCCCTGAAGATCATCCTACCTTGAGCCGTGTTCAGCCAGCCGGCCACAGATGGAACAGAAGAGGACATCCGGACCGGCAGAAGTCTTCATCCTATCCGGGCAGAAGAGGACATCCGGACCGATAGAAATCTTCATCCAGGCGGCATCTTCTATCTTCATCCTTCCGGAGCGGAGCCATCTTCTATCCAGCCGATGCGGAGCCATCCTCTTCTTCTGACGGACTAACGACGAATGAAGGTTCCTTTAAATGACGTTATCCAAGATGGCGTCCCTCGAATTCCGATTGGCTGATAGGATTCTATCAGCCAATCGGAATTAAGGTAGGAAAAATCTGATTGGTTGATTTAATCAGCCAATCAGATTGAAGTTCAATCCGATTGGCTGATTGGATGAGCCAATAGAATGCGACTTGAACTTCAATCTGATTGGCTGATTAAATCAACCAATCAGATTTTTCCTACCTTAATTCTGATTGGCTGATAGAATCCTATCAGCCAATCGGAATTCGAGGGACGCCATCTTGGATGACGTCATTTAAAGGAACCTTCATTCGTCGTTAGTCCGTCGGAAGAAGAGGATAGCTCCGCGTCGGCTGGATAGAAGATGGCTCCGCTCCGGAAGGATGAAGATAGAAGATGCCGCCTGGATGAAGATGTCTGCCGGTCCGGATGTCCTCTTCTGCCCGGATAGGATGAAGACTTCTGCCGGTCCGAATGTCCTCTTCTGTTCCATCTGTGGCCTGCTGGCTGAACACGGCTCAAGGTAGGGTGATCTTCAGGGGGGTAGTGTTAGTTTTTTTTTAAGGGGGGATCGGGTGGTTTTAGAGTAGGGGTGTGTGGGTGGTGGGTTGTAATGTTGGGGGGGTTGTATTTTATTTTACAGGTAAAAGAGCTGATTACTTTGGGGCAATGCCCCGCAAAAAGCCCTTTTAAGGGCTGGTAATAGAGCTGATTACTTTTGTAATTTAGTATAGGATAGGGAATTTTATTATTTTGGGGGGCTTTTTTATTTTATTAGGGGGCTTAGATTAGGTGTAATTAGATAAAAATTCTTGTAATTTTTTTTGTAATGTAGTGGGGTTTTTTTGTACTATATTTTTGTTTATTTAATTGTATTTGAGTTTAGATAATTGTATTTAATTTATTTAATTAATTTATTGATAGTGTAGTGTTAGGTGTATTTGTAACTTAGGTTAGGATTTATTTTACAGGTAATTTTGTAATTATTTTAACTAGGTAGTTATTAAATAGTTAATAACTATTTAATAGCTATTGTACCTAGTTAAAATAAATACAAAGTTTCCTGTAAAATAAATATAAACCCTAAAATAGCTCCAATGTAATTATTAGTTATATTGTAGCTATATTAGGGTTTATTTTATAGGTAAGTATTTATTTTTCAATAGGATTAATTTATTTAATGATAGTAATTTTAGTTTGTTTTATTTAAATTATATTTAACTTAGGGGGTGTTAGGGTTAGGTTTAGACTTAGATTTAGGGGTTAATAACTTTATTATAGTAGCGGCGACGTTGGGAGCGGGAGATTAGGGGTCAATAATTGTAGGTAGGTGGCGGCGATGTTAGGGAGGGCAGATTAGGGGTTAATAAAATGTATTATAGTGTTTGCGAGGCGGGAGTGCGGCGGTTTAGGGGTTAATACATTTATTATAGTGGCGGCGATGTCCGGTCGACAGATTAGGGGTTAAAAAGTGTAGGTAGGTGGCGGCGAGGTTGGGGGTGGCAGATTAGGGGGTAATAAAGATAATATAGGTGTCGGCAATGTTAGGGACAGCAGATTAGGGGTTCATAGGGATAATGTAGGTGGTGGCGATGTCCAGTCGGAAGATTAGGGGTTAAAAAAATTTAATATAGGGTTTGCGATGTGGGGGGGCCTCGGTTTAGGGGTTCATAGGTAGTTTATGGGTGTTAGTGTACATTGTAGCACTGTAGTTAAGAGCTTTATGTTCCGGCGTTAGCCCATAAAACTCTTAACTACTGACTTTTTTTTGCGGTTGGAGTCTTGGAGGTAGAGGCTCTACCGCTCACTTCTTCCAAGACTCGTAATACCGGAGTTAGGCAAATCCCATTATTATAGTGGCGGCGATGTCCGGTCGGCAGATTAGGGGTTAATAAGTGTAGGTAGGTAGCGGCGAGGTTGGGGGGGGACAGATTAGGGGTTAATAAATATAATGTAGGTGTCGGTGATGTTAGAGACAGCAGATTAGGGGTTTATAGGGATAATGTAGGTTGCGGCGGTGTCCGGAGCGGCAGATTAGGGGTTAATAGTATAATGCAGGTGTCAGCGATAGCGGGGGGGGGCAGATTAGGGGTTAATAAGTGTAAGATTAGGGGTGTTTAGACTCGGGGTTCATGTTAGGGTGTTAGGTGCAGACATAACTTTTCTTTCCCCTTAGGAAACAATGGGACTGCGTTAGAAGCTGGACGCTGCTTTTTTGCAGGTGTTAGTTTTTTTTTCAGCCAGCTCAGCCCCATTGTTTCCTATGGGGAAATCGTGCACGAGCACGTTTAGCCAGCTTACCGCTACTGTAAGCAACGCTGGTATTGAGAGTTGAAGTGGAGCTAAAGTTGCTCAATGCTCCCTTTTCTGAGGCTAACGCAGCCATTCAGACAACTCGTAATACCAGCAACAAAATATTTTTTTTATTCTGTAGAAGAATTTATATATTACTTGGTTCTATAATTGGCTGCTCCCTCTGCTCACTGGATGTTTCTGTTCATCCTCATAATCAAGGTGAAGCTCAAGTTCCTCCTGAAATCCTCATGTTCTGACAGTTTGTTAAGCAACACATAAATACAATACCTATGAGCATATGGTCAGGTCCATACACTAGAACTGTGACTTAAAGAGCAATTACAGTCAACAAATGATATGCTCTAATCTGTTAGAGCATGTCATTTTAAGATTAGTGACACTAGACTACTGTGTGTTTAACCCCCACAAAGGGGTTAAAGACACAGTAGAAATAACGCTCAGGACTCACAGAGCGCTGCCAGAGTGGAAAACGCAACCGATCCAATCAGCAGCACTAGTCACATGACTCAGATGTGGAACTAACACTGCTGAATGGATTTCCTGCTTGGGACAAGCAGTGCTCTGCGAGTACAATAAAGGATATGTTCTTGCTGTTAGAGCATGCCATTTTAAGACTATCAAACATAGACTACTGTGTGTTTAACACCCACAAAGGGTTAAGCACACAAGAGAAATACCCAATCGGCAGCACTAGTTCTAGTTTTTATTTTAAATATAAAAGACAAGAGCGCATCCCACTTACAGCAGACGATTTATTAATGCCTGGCGGACATGATACGCTGCAGCGGATCATGTCCGACAGACATCGCTGAATTCGGACAGCATTCTTAAGACCGCTGCTTCTTAACTCCTGATTCCGGAGAGCCTGAATGCTCGCTCGGAAAGAGGGGTATATGGCCCCATTCAGGGCATAGTAAATCGACCCCTAAGGGTGAACAATTTATTATAAGCAAAGTGCGCAAAATACAAATAAACTTACTAGAAGTAAGTAGTAGAGTAAGAGCATGTAATAATCTCTGTGTAGTCCGGAGATCCATCTGATGTCTGCACCACGGCAAGTTGTTCCTGTGTCTCAGCATTACAAGAGGTGTGCACAAATCCAAAGGAATGCTCAGTATCTCCGTGGTGGATGTTCGGGTGAGTACACGTGACCTATGACATCAACGCGTTTCATCTGGTAGCATTCATACTTTGTCAAGAGGAATGTAACCCTATGCTTTACATGACTTTAAACAGTGTGGAGTATATTCCATTAGGAGGGTGATCAATTTATGTGATGGTACAACAAAGTACTGGCCTTTTTGAATATCAGCATATATCAAAAGGATCCCTATGGAATATATCCGCATTTAAAAACAAATTATAATTTTTCACAAAATACAATAAAATGTAACTAAAGAGGTAGTTACCATACAACATTGTGATGCTAACACATGATTCAAGATCACAGTTAATAAAATCATAATTTTAGATCACAGTTAAAAGATATATATATATCCTATATAATAAAAGGCCAAGTGTGTTTGTCTGAAGCTGTCATGCGCAGTAGAGACTGTGCACGAGGACAAACACACCTGGCCTTCCAACTGACCTGGCGTGTGGTGGAGTGGGCGTGGCCCGGTGGGTGCGATGTTGGCGGGGCCCGGGCGTGACGCGGGCGGGGCCAGATGCCGGGGCCAACAGAGAGCTCTAAAGAGGGGGGACAGAGAGAGCAGAAGAGGGGGGATAAAGAGAGGGAGAGAGACAGCAAAAGAGAGGGGGGAGAGAGACAGCAAAAGAAAGGGGGGAGAGAGCACAAAAGAGAGGGGGGAGAGAGCACAAATTAGAGGGGGGGAGAGCACAAAAGAGAGGGGGAGAGAGCACGAAATAGAGGGAGGAGAGAGCACAAAATAGAGGGGGGGGGAGAGCACAAACGAGAGGGGGAAGAGCACAAAAGAGAGGGGGGAGAGAGACAGCAAAAGAGAGGGGGGAGAGAGCACAAAATAGAGGGGGGAGGGAGCACAAAAGAGAGGGGCAGAGAGACAGCAAAAGAGAGGGGGAGAGAGACAGCAAAAGAGAGGGGGGAGAGAGCACAAAAGAGAGGGGGGAGAGCACAAAAGAGAGGGGGAGAGAGACAGCAAAAGAGAGGGGGAGAGAGACAGCAAAAGAGAGGGGGGAGAGAGCACAAAATAGAGGGGGGAGGGAGCACAAAAGAGAGGGGGAGAGAGACAGCAAAAGAGAGGGGGAGAGAGACAGCAAAAGAGAGGGGGGAGAGAGCACAAAAGAGAGGGGGGAGAGCACAAAAGAGAGGGGGGAGAGAGCACAAAATAGAGAGGGGAGAGAGCACAAAATAGAGGGAGGAGAGAGCACAAAAGAGAGTGGGGAGAGTGCACAAAAGAGAGTGGGGAGAGTGCACAAAAGAGAGTGGGAAGAGTGCACAAAAGAGAGGGGGAGAGAGCACAAAAGAGAGGGGGGAGAAAGCACAAAAGAGAGGGGGAGAGAGCACAAAAGAGAGGGGGGAGAGAGCACAAAAGAGAGGGGGGAGAGAGCACAAAAGAGAGGGGGGAGAGAGCACAAAAGAGAGGGGGAGATAGCACAAAATAGAGGGGGGATAGAGAGAGAGCAAGGGGTGGGACCGCTGTACTGCAAAAAATGGCCCGTGTACACAGACTTTAGGACTAGTATATATATATATATATATATAAGATTAGAATATAAAACATACATAGATAGATATAGAGCATCCCTAATAAGAGATATGTTATGGAAAGTTCTTCACAAAACCATCTCATTGGTGCCCAGTCTATATGTGTAGACCTCTTATGTATAATACAATGATACAAGTAGCTAAATATCTGTTCTTCTAAACACTACTAGTACTCATGTCAGCCGACATGTAAAAAGATGATTTATCTAGATATAAATCATTTCTTTACATGTCGGCTGACAGGAGTTCCTCATCAACAGTGCTAAACTGAGAACTTCTAAGTAAGTTTTTAAAAGTTTTTTTTACTGGATTTTAGATCAGTATCTGTACATATTCTTCTTTATAGTAGTGTTTATTACATGCAGTTATATGAAAATTGGTGTACACTGCCCCTAAAGTAATATGTGAAATTATAAATCAAAAGTGAAGTTTCTGTTCTGTTACATTTGGAATAAAGAAAGATGGTTACCAAATACTTTTGTAAATTTTTACTCAGTACAGACAAAAATGTGCGTTTTCTTAAAAAGTGGAAGAGTACCAATACTTTTGGTCACGTCTGTATACCGATATATCTATATGATACTGGCAAATTTGTGGCTGGTTATTGCTATCACGACCTTGCAGTAGCAATTAGCGCCCCAATTGCCTCCAAAATAAAGTCGTGTGTTGTCATTGGAACAGTTTCTTTTCATGCAAATATATTGTCCATTTGCTATTGCAAACGGGACATGTCTGGGGTGGCATGACTGCACTGTCTAAAAGACTATGGGAGCGAGCCTTCTCTAAAACAGTTATATCTAAAGCAAGACAACAAGTTGATAGGATAGATAGACACCAACTTTTACAAGGCAAACTAATT
Organism: Bombina bombina; assembly: GCF_027579735.1. NCBI lineage: Eukaryota > Metazoa > Chordata > Amphibia > Anura > Bombinatoridae > Bombina > Bombina bombina. The sequence continues at coordinate 246,683,102 of NC_069502.1, forward strand.
CAGGCATCAGAAATCAGCATCAGGGAGTAATTTTTGTCACTGAATTCAGTGACCAATACTATGATCATACAGAAACTTTTTAATGTCCTTTCAGCTGACGATAAATTGGTTCCCTTGACGCAACATGGAGTAAAATGTTTTTATAGACAAAATAAATGTTTGGGAAATATTTTGTCTCCCTCCCAGTTTCGTGAATTATTTTATTATGAACAATTAAAAATACAAAAAGCCATAAAATCAATGAAAAAAAATCACAGTCTGGTGGAAAAGAGTGCCAAACATGTTTCGGGCCTTAACCTAGCCCTTGCTAACTGGCATGTACACAAACTTCAATCAGACTGCTATTTAAAGCTAAATGTCTACAATTAGACACCTGATTTAATTAATCCTTAAAGAGACATATTCTTACATTTCATGGCTAACGTATATATATTCTTCATATACTTTATACATATATAAATAAATGACTAAATCAGATTTCAACATTTTAACATTAATAAGGAAATAGTAGTGTCATTGCATGAATACCTATATATACATATTTTAATTTAGAACATTATTTAAAATATGGACTCAATAAAAATAAATTGACATCCATAATAGAGTTTAAACCATTTGGGTATTTAGATTGTAATTTAAAAACCCATAGAACCTTTTCTGGTCCAACAGTCATTCCCCTTCTATGTCTATTTTGTTCAATTCCTTGTATTTGTATTTGTAGAAACATGTCATTTGAAAGATGTTCATGTCTAAAATGTTTGGCTATTGGAGTGTTACTATCAGGGTTGCTGATGTCTCTTAAGTGTTGGAGGGCTCTATCATGTAATGCATGTTTAGTGCGTCCTACATATTGCTTGTCACACCCTTTGCATGTCAACAAATATATGACATGAGTGGTGTTATATGTTATGTTGTGTCTGATGTCATATTCCTGTCCTGTTACTGTTGACTTAAATTTGTTTCCTATTTTTTATATAGATAAAAGTTTTGCAGATGTTGCTATTACATTTGTAGCAACCCATTCTGGCAGAAAACCATGTATTTGATTTACTTTTGGGCAACATAGATGGTGAAAGAATGTTCCCAAGTGTCCTGGCCTTTCTAGTGGTAAAATTGCAACCCTTTTAAGCAATTATATTAAATGTTTTGTCTCCTTTCAAAATTGGAAGACAACTGTGAATGATATTTCTTACTTTAGAATAGTCACGACTGTAAGTGGTAATGAAAGTAGGTTTGGAATAGTAATTTGTTATTATATTGTAATAAATTGCCTCTGCGTATGCAATCCACTCGATTTTTTGCTTCATTTAACAATGTGGTATTGTAACCATGGGCTTTTAACCTCTGATATGTGGTATTGGCATTTTCCAAATAACTTTTTTCTCATGTACAGTTTCTTTTTGTACGGATGTACATGCTTATATACATATATATTTCTATGTTAGTATGTGTATATACACATATTTAAAATTGCTGGCCATCACCCCGCGACTCACCACCTTCTATGTGCGAGGCTGCCATTGGAGCTTTTGGAAGCACGCTCTCATGAGTGCAATGTTTCCGTGCAATGAGAACACAAGGTTGCGTTCTCATTGCACCTAACTTGTAATACCAGCGCACATTTGTGCAGAAGCGATATTTAGCACTCCACTTGTAATCTGCCCATACTGTTTAACATCCTTTTAACTGTTCCACTAAAAAAGGTCTATCTTAATTAATGGGTTTATTTGCTCTGGAATGGGGATTATATTTAAAATGACTCCAATTTCTCTCCTTTATTTTTTTTAATGTTTTTTTTTTGTTCTTGAAACTCCTTCTTTTCTTTTAATACCCTGTTCTTATGATTCCTTTGACAATAAGTATCAGTTTATCATTAGATCCATTTGGGAAATCAATGCCATTCCTTCAAGGTTTTGTTTTATTATTTGCAATTTAATAACGTATTTTTTTTTTTTTTACTAATCTTTTACTTAATTTTTCATTCTTTTGTAATTCACCATAAGGGCATAACCTTTCTTTACTCATATTAATATCTCCATAAAGATTTTCTAAGATGATTTTTCTCTGTGAAATAATTGAATGAACAGAAGTAAAGATTTCAAAGATTGTATTACATCTTTTCATATCAGATGTAGGCTTTTAAATATTAGTAATCCCAGTGGAGTAAGCTTGTATCTAAGATATGTGTCCATAGAACATATTTACATTTTGCTTTCATTTCTATGGTCAATTTTTTTTTTTCCTTAGAATACGTCTTTGTCTTCCATAATTTCAATGTCATCAACATTTTCACTTATAAATGATTATTGAATGTTAAGGTTATGATGTTAAATTCAAGTATAAAAGATATATCTAGTTCTGACAACAGGGATTTTGTCCCAGAAGTGATAATCATGTAATATACGATTGTTCTTTATTTTCAGTTGATTAAAGTTCAGTAATATAAATCTAATGTTACTGTATCAGCGATAACAATCTTTTCCATACTTGGTGAAAAGTGGCCATTGTTTACATTAGTATTTCAGTCCCACAGAAACTCAAGTCATTAATTCTATTAGGGCCTGTTTCAGATGTCGCAATAGTTCCCAGAACATCTGTATTTCCTAAATCCAATGCTAATTAATACCTTTGTTAGTCATGGAACAGCATTTTTCAGAGAAATATTGTTTGATTAACTAACTTCCTGTGCAAATTTTAAGCAATGTGAGGTTAATGCTGGATGCCAGTGTTATATAAAAATCAGAATTAACCCCCTGTTTCTACAATACCCCAAATAACTAATGAAACCTTTCACTATTGGAATCTCCCCTTTATTAAACTGATATGTGCTGAAAGCCTCACATTGCAATGTCCCCACTGCAGGCCTGCCCTTTGAGCAGGGTGAGAGGGGCACCGCCTGGGGCCCCACACTTTCAGGGGTGAAGGTATGAGAAGGTGCAATGTATATCCTGAAAAAGTGTTTATGGTATCAGGAAGTGTAATATATACTGTTATTCTTTATATGGGTAACATTGGATGTTGGGACAGGGGCGGGCCATACAGGGGAGAGAGCATATAGGGGGAGGGGAGTAAGAGCGCTGGATTGTGGGGCCCTGCAAATTTGTCTTGCCAATGCTAATGGTGTCCCTGCCCCACTGAGTTATTAACCTCTACGTGCCAGAATCACTCCACTGCAAAACAAAGCCCCAAACATTGAAATAACCCCATTAATTGCTAGTATTTGTATAACATTAACCTCTGATTTGCTGTAGCATACTCTTTTAAAGTCACAGCATCAGAAACGAATTATGATTTTGTGGACCCTAGGCACTTTTTTCTTTGTGAGCCCCTTTTTACATCTGCATTGGTATAACGACGACTGTCTGAATTATATTTGTTTTTATGTCAGTGCAGTCAAAGTATATCGCTTATTGCAAGACAACTTCACTGAGGCTGAGTAGGCCTCCAATTCATAATCATTCAGTTGGTGCCTATGGCCAAGCACTGGGATTGCTGAAGGGGGGCCGTGGTGGGGGGGGGGGGCACAGGCCCAACCTGCATTATAGCTTTTGCCCTCCCAACTCTGAACCGCCCGACATCGCTAAATGCCGACAGCATACGCTGTCTGCATTTAACATTATCCGGTGAGCTTGAATCTCCACGTATAGAAAGCAGCATCCGCTGCTTATTAAATCTACCCCTTAACCTTTGGTACAGTGCACTAAAATGACAGGCAGTGTAGCTGATAAATGCCCTCAGGGAAGGAGACTGACACAGGCTGTGAGGGAATAGACACCACCGCCAGAGAGGAGCTCTAGGGCTTTAGTAGGTAAATGTTCATCAGTAACTTATCATCTATTTATATTAGTGAGAAAAAGAATAAATCATTTTCTTTAACCCCAAAAGTTCTAAAAAAAAAATCTTCTAATTTTAAAAGAAATTAAAAAAATTTCATGGGCCTCTAAAAGAATAGTGGGACTTAGGTACTGCGCCTATTGTGCTTAAAGGGACATGAAACGTAAACATTTTCTCTCATGATTTAGATAGAGCATAAAATTTTAAACAACTTTCCAGTTTTCTTGTTTTATAAAAATTGCTTAATTTTCTTGGTATCACCACTAGGAGCTAGCCAAACACATCCAGTGAACCAATGATAAGAGAAGTATATGTGCAGCCACGAATCAGCTAGCTCCCAGCTCCTGAGTCTACCTAGTTATTATTTTCAACAAATGATAGCAAGAGAACTAAGCCAATTAGATAATAGAAGTTAATTGGAAAGTTGTTTAAAATGATATGTTCTACATGAATCACAAAAGAAAATGTTTAAGTTTCATGTCCCTTTAATGGATGCCATGTTACAATGTGGGGGGACGGCGGGTTAGGGGTTAATATAGTTTAACTTAGGCTGTTGCGATGTGGGGGGCGGCAGTTTAGGGGTTAATAGGTTTAGTTTGTGTCGGCAATGTCGTAGAAATGTGGTTTAGGGGTTAATAGGTTTAGTTAGTGTTGGTGATGTTTGGGAATGGTGGTTTAGGGGTTAATAGGTTTATTTAGTGTTTTAGTTAGTGTTGGCGATGTTGGGGAACTGTGGTTTAGGGGTAAATAGGTTTAGTTAGTGTCGGCGATGTCGGAGAACTGCGGTTTAGGGGTAAATAGGTTTAGTTAGTGTCGGCGATGTCGGAGAACTGCGGTTTAAGGGTTAATAGGTTTATATAGTGTCAGTGTGGGGTTATTTTGTGGCAAATTTTTTTATTTTTATAGGGGTATTAGTTTAGGTATAATTTTTTTATTTTGAATAGCTTTGTTTATTTTTTTCTGTAATTTTACTTTTTTATTTTTTGTAACATTAGCTTGGGGGTTTTGTATTTTTTAAACACAGACTGCCCTCTGGGCAGGCTTATCACCTAGTTCAAACATAAATGAGAAAGGGCAAAACTTAAATGCCTTAATACTGAAAGGACCGAATCTAAAGTGTAAAGTAATCTAAAATACAAAGCACAAAGTGTAAGTGTAACAAAACTCTCCTATCATGCAGTGCTGTATTGTACTGGCCTTGTTTCTCCTTCATATATTAAAATGAGAGAGATCTCGCAGTGCTGGATAGTTCTGCCCATTTTGTTTTGAATATTCATTGAGTTCAGCTGCTGTGAAGTCTGAACTGCAATTTCTCTCCAAGCTGGAGAACCTTTGAATATCGGGGTTTTAAAGAGAACAATGGAAAATTATGATTTTATTAGTTATTCCCCAGGAGAGTAATTTTTTCTGCTTGCTGTGTTTACGTTGCCTGTCAATAGCATGGACCTAAGTATAAGCTAAATCAACTAATTCAAATGCCAAAATAAGAGTAAATGAGCTACTTGTAAACAATTTAATATACTCTAGAAATGGATCATTGGGAACAAATTAATGAGAACATTTTAGGGGAAACTGTCACTTTAAGGTTACATTACAGTTGTTTTGAATTAACCCATTTGTACAGTGTGTAAGGAAAAACATCATTTACTAGACATGTGCAATTCGTTTCGGCCGGAATTTGGCCGATTCGGAGATTCGAATGTATCTGAATTTCCAAATCAGCACCATAACTAAAATCCCGAAAATTTCAGAAAATAAATAAATCAACTTCCAAATTTTTGGATCCATTCTTTATTCATATTTGGAATTTTTCATTGTTCTAATCTAAACCACAGTTCCCAGACAGCGCCGCCACTAACTAAATAAAGCTATTAACCCCTAAACTGCCATTCCCCGACATCGCCGACACTAAATCACTAAATAAAGCTATTTACCCCTAAACCGACACCCCCAACATCGCCAACACCAACTGAACCTATTAACCCCTAAACTGCAGTTCCGCTACATCGCTGACACTAACTAAACCTATTAACCCCTAAACCGCAGTTCCCCGACATTGCTGAAACAAACTGAAACACTAACTAAACTTATTAACCCCTAAACCTAACACACCCTAACTTTAACATAATTTAAAACAAAAACTAACACTAAACCCAAAATCGGTACTCACAGTTGCTGAAGTCCGGCGAAAGATCTTCACCCCAGCAGCGAAGCATCTTCATCCAGGCGGCTCCATCTGTATCCATCGCGGGACTAGCATCTTCCGCTCCACCTCCGCAGGGATGAAGAAGATGCCAGTCTCACAATGGATGAAGATGCTTCGCTGCTGGGGTGAAGATCTTTCGCCGGACTTCAGCAACTGTGAGTACCGATTTTGGGTTTAGTGTTAGTTTTTGTTTTAAATTATGTTAAAGTTAGGGTGTGTTAGGTTGACTGTGAGTACCGATTTTGCTGTAAGTGTTAGTTTTTTTTTTTATTAATTTTTTAAATTAGGGCTTTTTTTTATTTTAATGGGCCAAAAAAGAGCTGAATGGCCTTTGAAGGGCAGTAAAAGAGCTGAATGCCCTTTTAAGGGCAATGCCCATACAAATGCCCTTTTTAGGGCAATGGGTAGATTAGGATTATTTTTATTTTGTGGGTTTGGGGGGTGGGGGTTTGTAATGTTAGGGAATGTTTGTTTTTATTTTTTTGCAAAAGAGCTGTTAACTTTAGGGCAATGCCCTACAAAAGGACCTTTTAAGGGCCCTTGGTAGTTTATTATAGATTAGGTTTTTTTTACTTTAGTTTTAATTTTTTGTAATCTTAGTTTTTTTATTTTTAGTAATGTTAGGTTTTTTATTTTTAGTAATTATAGGTTTTATTAGTGTAAAAGCCACCAAATTGTAGCCATCCAAGTGATGGTAACAAAAAGCAAAGGCGCCCTCCACAGGCTGTCGTTGAAGGTAGACGATCACCAAGGTCAGCTCTTCTTATAAACAGATGGACAATCTAAGCATAAAGACAAAAGGAAGAAGGCGCTCCAATGGTGCAGTATGTTACAACAAGATGATTCTTTCCCAAAATATACCCTCTCTATATGTGGGTACTCACAAAGAGAGCGCACTATGGTACAGTGCTATTCACACAGGCTGGATTGGTCAGAGCCCACCAGCTAGCTCCCACAGGATTCGATGTGGCCTCAAATCTGTAATGTAGGAAAAAAGACAGGGGAAGGGGGCAGACAAACTCCAATAGTGCAGATGGTCACTAAGAATTCCAGGCTCCCACTGGTATATCCCCACTGTGATTGAATACTCACATACAGTAGATTGCGCACTATAATGCAGTGCAAGTAACACAGGCTGGTATATCAGAGTCCACCAGCTGACTCACTCCAGAAAGCAGGATCCACAGTCCACGGAGGAAATAAATCCCTCAAAGTAAAGCTCAAAAACTAATAAAGTAAAATAATTATCCAAAAATTGGGATATACTTTATTATTATTAAAGTATTATAAAATATATTAAAATCAATACAAAATATTCTGCCATATTACTTGCACTGCATTATAGTGTGCAATCTATGTGAGTATTCAATCACAGTGGGGATATACCAGTGGGAGCCTGGAATTCTTAGTGACCATCTGCACTATTGGAGTTTGTCTGACCCCTTCCCCTGTCTTTTTTCCTGCATTACAGATTTGAGGCCACATCGAATCCTGTGGGAGCTAGCTGGTGGGCTCTGACCAATCCAGCCTGTGTGAATAGCACTGTACCATAGTGCGCTCTCTTTGTGAGTACCCACATATAGAGAGGGTATATTTTGGGAAAGAATCATCTTGTTGTAACATACTGCACCATTGGAGCGCCTTCTTCCTTTTGTCTTTATTAGTGTAATCTTAGGTTTTATTTTTATTTCACAGGTAAGTTTTTATTTATTTTAACTAGGTAGTTAGTAAATAGTTATATTGTAGCTAGCTTATGTTTTATTTTTATTTCACAGGTAAGTTTGTATTTATTTTTAAATAGGTAGTTAGTTAATAATGTAACTTTAATTTAGGTATATGTTAATTATGTTAAAGTTAGGGGGTGTTAGGTTTAGGGGTTAATATAGTTAAATTTAGGTCTTTGCGATGTGGGGGGACGGCGGGTTAGGGGTTAATATAGTTTAATTTAGGTTGTTGCAATGTGGGGGGGGCGGTGGTTTAGGGGTTAAGAGGTTTAGTTAGTGTCTGCGATGTCAGGGTTAATAGGTTTAGTTAGTGTTCGGGATTAATAGGTTTAGTTAGTGTTGGTGATGTTTGGGAACTGTGGTTTAGGGGGTTAATAGGTTTATTTAGTGTTTTAGTTAGTGTCGGCGATGTCGGGGGAATGCGGTTTAGGGGTTAATAGGTTTAGTTAGTGTTGGTGGTGTTTGGGAACGGCGGTGTAGGGGTTAATTGGTTTATTTAGTGTTTTAGTTAGTGTCAGCGATGTCGGAGAACTGCGGTTTAGGGGTTAATAGGTTTATTTAGTGTTGGTGATGTGGGGGGGGCGGTTTAGGGGTTAATAGCTTTATTTAGTGTCGGCGATGTGGGTGTCAGCGGTGGTTTTAAATAAAAAAAAGATCTGCAATCGCCGGCATCGTTTTTTGAGATCCTTTCATTCTTTTGGATCCATTCTTTATTTATATGCATTATTCTATTCTAAACTTCAGAACAGAATAATGCATATGAATAAAGAATGGATCCAAAAAAACGATCGGCGAGATTACGAGTTTTGCGGTAACAGGGGTGCGTTGCTAACGAGCCTTTTTTTTCACCAGGGACACTCAGGTTAAATTAAATTTTCATGATTCAGATACAGCATGTAATTTTAAACAACTTTCCAATTTACTTCCGTTAAAAAAATTGTGCACAGTCTTTTATATTTACAATTTTTGAGTCACCAGATTCTACTGAGCATGTGCAAGAATTCACAGACTATACGTATATGCATTTGTGATTGGCTGATTGTTTTCACATGGTACAAGGGGAGTGGAAATATACATAACTTTGAAATTTGTTATAAAAAAATCTACTCATTTGAAGTTCAGACTAAGTGCTATTGCATTGTCTTGTTATCTTGCATTTGTTGATCATGCAAATCTAATGTGTTGACTGGTCCTTTAAGACAACGCTGGTATTACAGGTTTTTTAAACCCAGTGTTAGCCGCAAAAAGGTGAGCGTAGAGCAAAATTTAGCTCCACATCTCACCTCAATACCAGCACTGCTTACAGTAGCGGTAAACTGGCTAAACGTGCTCGTGCACGATTTCCCCATAGGAAACAATAGGGCAGATTCAGCTGGAAAAAAACCTAACACCTGCAAAAAAGCAGCGTTCAGCTTCTAACGCAGCCCCATTGATTCCTATGGGGAAATAAAGTTTATGTCTACACCTAACACCCTAACATGAACCCCGAGTCTAAACACCCCTAATCTTACACTTATTAACCCCTAATCTGCGTCCCCGACATCGACGACACCTGCATTATATTATTTACCCCTAATCTGCCGCTCCGGACACCGCCGCCACCTACATTATTCCTATGAACCCCTAATCTGCTGCCCCCAACATCGCCGACACCTACATTATATTTATTAACCCCTAATCTGCCCCCCAACGTCGCCGCAACCTAACTACACTTATTAACCCCTAATCTGCCGCCCCCATGGTCGCTGCTACTATATTAAATTTATTAACCCCTAAACCTAAGTCTAACACCCCCCTAACTTAAATATAATTTAAATAAATCTAAATAAATATTCATATCATTAACTAAATTATTCCTATTTAAAACTAAATACTTACCTATAAAATAAACCATAACATAGCTACAATATAACTAATAGTTACATTGTATCTATTTTAGGATTTATTTTTATTTTACAGGCAAGTTTGTATTTATTTTAACTAGATAGAATAGTTATTAAATAGTTATTAACTATTTAATAACTTCCTAGTTAAAATAAATACAAATTTACCTGTAAAATAAATCCTAACCTAAGTTACAATTACACCTAACACTACACTATCATTAAATTAATTACATAAACTAACTACAATTAATTACAATTAAATTAAAGTACAAAAACCCCCCCACTAAATTACAGAAAATAAAAAAATAATTACAAGAATTTTAAACTAATAACACCTAATCTAATCCCCCTAATAAAATAAAAGGCTGAATGCTTCATCCAGGCGGCATCTTCTATCTTCATCCATCCGGAGCGGAGCGGGTCCATCTTGAAGCCATCCGACGTGGAGCATCCTCTTCTTCCGACGGCTAAGACTGAATAAAGGTTCCTTTAAATGACGTCATCCAAGATGGCGTCCCTTGAATTCCGATCAGCCAATCGGAATTAAGGTAGGAAAAATCCTATTGGCTGATGCAATCAGCCAATAGAATTGAGATCGCATTCTATTGGCTGATTGGAACAGCCAATAGAATGCAAGCTCAATCCTACTGGCTGATTGAATCAGCCAATAGGATTTTTACTAGCTTAATTCCGATTGGCTGATAGAATCCTATCGGAATTCAAGGGACGCCATCTTGAATGACGTCATTTAAAGGAACCTTCATTCAGTCTTAGCCGACGTAAGAAGAGGATGCTCCGCGTCGGATGTCTTCAAGATGGACCCGCTCCTGATGGATGAAGATAGAAGATGCTGCCTGGATGAAGCCTTCTGCCCGTCTGGAGGTCCTCTTCTGGCTGGATCGGATGAAGACTTCTGCCCCTCTGGAGGACCACTTGTGCCCGGCTGGGTGAAGATGGCTCAAGGTAGGGTGATCTTCAAGGGGGTAGTGTTAGGTTTTATTAAGGGGGGATTGGGTGGGTTTTAGGGTAGGGTTGGGAGTGTGGGTGGTGGGTTTTAATGTTTGGGGGGGTATTGTATTTTCTTTTTACAGGTAATAGAGCTGATTACTTTGGGGCAATGCCCCGCAAAAAGCCCTTTTAAGGGCTATTTGTAATTTAGTATAGGGTAGGGATTTATATTATTTTGGGGGTTTTTTTAATTTTATTAGGGGGATTAGATTAGGTGTAATTAGTTTAAAATTCTTGTAATTATTTTTTTATTTTCTGTAATTTAGTGTTTGTTTTTTTTTTTGTACTTTAGTTTATTTTATTTTATTGTAATTAATTGTATTTAGTTTATGTAATTAATTTAATTATACTGTAGTGTTAGGTGTAATTGTAAGTTAGGTTAGGATTTATTTTACAGGTAAATTTGTATTTATTTTAACTAGGAAGTTATTAAATAGTTTATAACTATTTATTAACTATTCTACCTAGTTAAAATAAATGCAAACTTGCCTGTAAAATAAATATAAACACTTAGCTAGCTACAATGTAACTATTAGTTATATTGTATCTAGCTTAGGGTTTATTTTATAGGTAAGTATTTAGTTTTAAATAGGATTAATTTATTAAATAAGTAATTTTATTTAGTTTTATTTAAATTATATTTAAGTTGGGGAGGGTTAGACTTAGGTTTATATATAAATTTAATATAGTAGCGGCGACGTTATATATAAATTTAATATAGTAGCGGCGACGTTGGGGGCGGCAGATTAGGGGTTAATAAAATTTAAATTGAAAGAGAGACAACAGCACTCCATGAGATAGAACAGAAGCTGGAATAACTTCCATGCATGTTCATTTTTATTGAATTCCTCAGGGTGCCAGTTCTTTTTGCACACTATGCCCCTTCACAGAGAAAAAATATCCTGAAGCATATCAGTCTGACCCTGCCCAATGACAGTCCAGCGCCGAAATACCAGGCAATTCTTCTCTGAACAAGGGAAGCAACAACCCCAGACGATCGTTTTGGCCTCCTATGGGCCTCGTCAGTGAGGTGCAGTTGTATCTCTCTAAGGGCAAGTGTGCATGGAGTCCACGTCTGGTTTCCCCATTACTCTTAGGGTGACCCAAAAGTAATTTGCATAAAAATCGAAAGAGTGAGAACAGCACTCTATGAGATAGTCTGGGGTTGTTGCTTCCCTTGTTCAGAGAAGAATTGCCTGGTATTTCGGCGCTGGACTGTCATTGGGCAGGGTCAGACTGATATGCTTCAGGATATTTTTTCTCTGTGAAGGGGCATAGTGTGCAAAAAGAACTGGCACCCTGAGGCAGTGACGTGCAGTGAGGTCAGAGGCAGGTGAGGCACTGGCTAGGATATGCCTTCATTCTTTAGATATCCTTTGTTGAAGAAATAGCAATGTACATGGGTGAGCCAATCACATGAGGTATCTATTGTGCAGCCACCAATCAGCAGCTACTGCGGATATTTAGATATGATTTTCAACAAAGGATATCAAGAGAATGAAGGAAATTAGATATTAGATGTAAATTGGACAGAGGGGGTGGGAGAGACAGGGAGAGAGAGATAGAGAGACAGAGGGGAGAGAGAGACACAAAGAGAGACAGAGGGGAGAGAGACAGTGAAAGAGACCATGGGGGAGAATGAGACATGTAAGGAGAGAGACAGAGGGGGTGGAAGAGACAGGGAGAGAGAGATGGATAGAGAGAGACAGAGGGGGAGAGGGAGAGAAATAGAGACACAGAGGGGAGGGAGAAAGGGAGAGACAGAGGGAGGGAGGGAGAGAGAGAGAGACAGAGGGGAGAGAGAGAGACAGATGGGAGAGAGAGAGACAGAGGGAGGAGAGAGGGAGGAGGAGAGAGAGGGAGGGGGAGAGAGAGGGAGGGGGAGAGAGAGGGAAGGGGAGAGAGAGGGAGGAGGAGAGAGAGGGAGGGGGAGAGAGAGGGGATAGAGAGAGAGAGAAACAGAGGGGATAGAGAGAGAAAGAGATGATAGAGATAGAGACAGAGGGGATAGAGAGAGAGAGAGAGAGAGAGAGAGAGAGAGAGAGAGAGAGGGGATAGAGAGACAGAGGGGGAGGGATAGAGAGACAGAGGGAGAGGGATAGAGAGACAGAGGGAGAGGGATAAAGAGACAGAGGGAGAGGGATAGAGAGACAGAATCATAGGGATAGAGAGACAGAAGGATAGGGATAAAGAGACAGAGGGGAGGGAGAGAGAGAGACAGAGGGAGAGGGGAGAGAGAGAGATAGAGGGGGAGGGAGAAAGGGAGAGACAGAGGGGGGAGAGAGAGAGAGAGAGAGGGGAGAGAGAGAGAGACTTACAGAGGGGATAGAGAGACAGACAGAGGGGATAGAGAGACACAGAGGGGATAAAGAGAGACAGAGAGAGGGATAAAGAGACAGAGGGAGAGGGATAAAGAGACAGAGGGGGAGGGATAAGGAGACAGAGGGGGAGTTATAGGAGACAGAGGGGGAGGGATAGGAGACAGAGGGGGAGGGATAGAGAGAGAGACAGAGGGGAGAGAGAGAGACAGACAGAGGGGAGAGAGAGAAACAGACAGAGGGGAGAGAGAGAGAGACAGAGGGGAGAGAGAGAGGGGAGAGAGAGAGAGAGAGAGAGAGAGAGAGACAGAGGGGAGAGAGAGAGACAGAGGGGGGGAGAGAGAGAGACAGAGGGGAGAGAGAGAGAGAGAGAGAGAGAGACAGAGGGGAGAGAGAGAGACAGAGGGAGAGGGGGGGAGAGAGGGAGGGAAGGGGAGAGAGACAGGGGAGGGGGGGAGAGAGACAGGGGAAGGGGGGGGATAGAGAGACAGGGGAGGGGGGGGAAGAGAGACAGGGGAGGGGGGGAGAGAGACAGGGGAGGGGGAGAGAGAGAGACAGGGGAGGGGGGGGGGAGAGAGAGACAGGGGAGGGGGGGAGAGAGAGACAGGGGAGGGGGGGGGAGAGACAGGGGAGGGGGGGAGAGACACAGGGAGGGGGGGAGAGACACAGGGAGGGGGGGATAGACACAGGGGAGTGGGGGGAGAGACACAGGGGAGTGGGGGGATAGACACAGGGGAGTGGGGGGAGAGACACAGGGGAGGGGGGAGAGACACAGGGGAGGGGGGGAGAGACACAGGGGAGGGGGGGAGAGACACAGGGGAGGGGGAGAGAGACACAGGGGAGGGGGGAATAAGGTATAAACTATAAATTGCATCTTTAAGCAAAATACAACTTAGAAAGTATATACTTCTAGAAAATAGTTACCTTAAAGTTTAAACAATTAAAAACCGCACACAACACACAATAAGCTGACTAGTATTCACTTATGGAACTGTCATCATGTGTGTTTTGCAAATTCAGCTCAGCTAGCAAAATTAATTAGATCGATCAATGTCAGTCTGCCCTCTCAGCTCTCCTGCCTGTCTGTTCTCTAATCTAAGTTATGATCTATATTTTTTTTTTCCAAGAATGTCAACAAAGTTAGATCGTAACTTAGAGCAGTAAAGAACAGACAGGCAGGAGAGCTGAGAGGGCAGACTGACATCAATTTTTGTTTTCCTGCAGCTGCCAGATGTGCAGTCGTGCACTGCTTGCTAAACTGTGTCTTTGACATGAATTGATAAGTACTTTACTGAGAGTGAGTACTCCTACCTGAGTTAGGATCCCAGAGTCCCACTCCCCGCCACCGCAGAGCAGACCGGCGAGACCGCACCTAACGATCACTGATCCGGGATCACTCAGTGTGAGTCAGACTTAGTCTCCAAGCTTAGCCCGGCTGCCATCCACACTTCTAAGAGTTCTTCCAACCGTTCCATGTTCTCACCTAACCGCGGCATGGGAGATCAGTTAAACTGATGTGACGACTTCAGTCCGTGCCGCCTGATCTCCCTCCCTCACAATGACTAGTAGCGCGCTCTGATTGGCTAATGTGGGGCAGGCAGGGCTGAGAGGGCTCCCGAGGCTGCCATAGACCAGCCTCTATTGGGAGCGGTATGGGCTGCGAAGAGGAGACATTAAATGTTAGTTT